>NW_019417739.1:68319-129325 GCF_000390285.2 Anoplophora glabripennis | reverse complement strand
TGGGGTGGGGGCGGTTCTTTGATAGCCATAGGGGGGCCTCACAATAATTAGTTGGAAGCCCCCGGCAACTCAATTCCACAAAAATATGTTCGCACGTATGCGCACAAACGAAAGCGTTATCTATACATGCCCCTTGAAGGCGACGACCCTTATCTTATTAGGACTGGTATTACAGACGCCAAGGGCTGTACTCTCCCACATGAAAGCGGTACCTGTCACGCTAACGTGAGGAAGAAAGTCGACCGCCAGCCCACGAGCCCCGCGAGCACCACACCTCCGTACACCTCAACAGATCAGCGAAGAATGAACGATTATAAAAGCTATTAAGCTTAAGATGCACACCGCTACCACCACGCATATCACGTGTTTCCTACATCTTACGCACTATCAACTCGTATGTGCTTCGATTTACATGCATGCAAATGCGTATCAAACTAGGCGGAATCCTAAAATTAGCATTGATTCTTATGGTCGTAACGCACAAATCACGGATATCAGGGGGCCTTTTTGTTATAGGTTAGCAGTTGTTCGACGAGCTCAGAGTAAGCGCGTGGACGTAATTATCAAGTGTGTCACGACTTAAATACATTTTAATGGGGAAAACGTTTCACTTTGCCAAATATCGTAAATTAACACTGATTCTAATGGCAAAGACGCACAAATCATAAACTTTAAGAGGCCTTTTAGATATCGACCGTTAAGGACAGGTTCGAGATTAGGAGAAGGTTTCGGGATTATCAGCGGAGTATAAAAGCCGGATACGTCGGTATATCTGGTCTTTCCTTTCGTATCAGTACGCTGTCTTGAGTCTTATCTCCGCGCTGTTATCATATTTGAAATTATCAGTTTTTAAAAAGGTGTTGAAACGTCTTCAATAAAAGTGAGTTTTTTTTTTAAATATGGCGTGTCGCATATCAAATTAAACGTCATGCAATAAGATAGTGGGTTTCATCGATTTTTTTCATTTGTTTGCGATCGATGATATGCTTGCCCAGTAGGTAGAAAGCGCTCACTATCTTTTCGTTTTACTCACTTTCAAAATTTTTTATTTTCTCTTATACTTTGAAATTTTTGCGAGAATATACGCCCTATTTTTTTTAATCAAACACATTTTAATCACATGACCTCTTTTCAGGCGTTAAAATTATATCTCACCGATACTAGTTACCTGAAAGGTAATAACTACGCATCTCCTGCGGCCTTCTAGCCAGTCTATCTTCAATCTTTGAAGTGTTAATATCACAGTTAGTTTTCTTCTCGCGCTCGACGCTATTCAACCAACTTGTAAGTTTTTCGAATTACTTTCGTCAGGAAACATTTTATCAGATTTTGTATCTTTCAGACTATCACCACTGCAAGATGTCTAAATTTTTCATAGATAGAGATGCCGCGAAGAAGGTCCGCCGCTTCAACTTGGTGGGGCGGACCCTAGAATTTAAAATCAAGCCAGTCCCCGTCGGCGAAGAACCCGTAGGGTGGGTTAAAGAGGCAATCCATCAGGCCATAGCTAAAGGCGCCGAAGGTCTTAACCCCGAAGACCAGGTGTCTTTTTCGTTTTGCTCCAGGGATTTCGTCAGAGGTGATGGCTGGGTCCGCTTCAAACCCGCTAAAGAAGTTACCTATGACCACGTGTGGGGCGTCATCTCCAGCGTCTACCAATCCAACTCTGCGGGGCTAAACACCGAGACGTTCTGTCTGGGGGTAACCTCAGTGAAGATGCCCGCAGGGAAAGGAAACGATAGGGGACGGCTGTACAACACATTCGACGAGGAGTGCGTCAAGCGTCGCGGCATCATCGTCATAAACAATAAAGACAATTTGTGTTTGCCGCGCGCCCTCGTCGTCGCTATTGCACAAGCGACCAAAGACAAGGACCAAGCCAAGGTGCGTCGCGCTATCGGAAAGATCCAGACACAAAGAGCTCAAGACCTGATACGGGTGTCGGGGATTACCATCCCCGAAGAAGGTTGCGGTATCCCTGAGCTGCAGGAGTTCCAGCGCTATCTCACCAACTACCGCATCGTCGTGTACCAGTACGGCAGCAAAGGCCGCGACGCGACATTTAAGGGTTGCACAGAGGGCATCTCGTTAAATTTGATTTATCACGAGGGGCACTATAACGTCATCACGTCACTAACGGCGGCCTTCTGTTGCATTTACTATTGTGAAAGGTGCAGCATACCTTACGATCACAAAAATCATCGCAGGTGTGGAGGTACTTGTCCTGCGTGCCAGAAGTCGCCCGCATGCCCAGAAGACATCGCAGTAACCTGTACCGATTGTCAGCGTAGCTTCAGGGGGCAGCAATGCTACGATAACCACTTGACAAATATCTGTGCTCAAATTCGCAGTTGCCCCGACTGTCTCAAGGTGGTAAAAAGGGGCAGAACCCATATCTGCGGGGAGATATACTGCAAGATATGCAACGTCCACGTCCCCGCAGACCACCTGTGTTACATGCAGCCTAATACAGGGAAGCCGAAGACGGATGGCCTTCTCTTCGTCTTCTACGACCTGGAGACACGACAAGAGAAGGCAAGGCACAAGAAGATGGTTCCCTCCTGCACGAGCCCAACCTTTGCGTCTTCAGCCAATGCTGTGACGCGTGCCTCAACGCGCCGCAGCAGAAAATCTGCAGTAAATGCGGGGTTAGGCTGCAAATATTACAGTGTAACGACCCCATTTCGCCGTTCCTCCATCACCTCATGACCATGAGGAAGAAATTCAAGCAGGTGGTAGTCATAGCACACATCGGGCAGGCCTTCGATCACCAGTTCTGTCTCAACTACATATTGACCAAGACTGACCTTACACCAGAACTCATCATGCGGGGTACTAAAATAATTTCCATGGTCGTGGGGAACGTAAAGTTCCTGGACAGCTTAAATTATTTCCCCACGGCAATGTCCAAGTTGCCCAAGGCTTTCGGCTTGGGCAATAATTTCAAAAAGGGGTACTTCCCACACCTTTTCAACACCGTAGCCAACGCAAATTACGTGGGACCCCTACCGGCAGCAGAATACTATGACCCCGATAATATGAAGTCGGAAGATCGCTCCAAGTTCCTCGAGTGGCACGAGGAACACAAAGGCGACGAGTTTAACATGCAGAGGGACCTCGTCGAATATTGTATTTCTGATGTTGAAATTTTAACGGCTGCATGTCTCAAGTTCCGGGAACAGCTGATGGAAACAGGAAACGTCTGCCCGTACACGGAAGCTTGCACGATAGCCTCCGCATGCAATAAGGTGTACAGGCGCAACTTCCTCAAGCCAAACACCATCGGCATCATCCCCAAAGGCGGCTACAGATGGAGGGACAATCAGTCCAGGATAGCTACACAGTGGCTTGTGTGGGAGGAACACACCAGAGGCATAAACATCCAACACGCTGCTAAACAGCAAGAATCTCGAGTCGCGGGTGTAAAAGTCGATGGGTATGCCACAGAAACCAATCAGGTGTTTGAATTTAACGGCTGCTACTTCCACAGCTGCCCCACCTGCTACAAATGTAATAGAGACGCTCCTATGCCCGAAGACCCCTCCCAGACATTAAACACCTGCCTCGAAGCCACCCGTGCAAAGATACAAAGACTTCGAGACCTTGATTACGAGGTCACTGAGATGTGGGAGTGTACGTTTAGAAGATTAATGGTGCAAGACAGGCAAATCGAAGACCACACTACCAATCACCCGCTCGTAACCCTAACGCCGCTAAACCCCAGAGATGCTTTCTACGGAGGTCGCACAGGGAACACAGTCGAATACTACAAGTGCGACCAAGGCGAAAAAATCAAATACGTCGATGTCTGCTCCCTTTACCCCTGGGTCTGCAAATACGGCAAGTTCCCCGTAGGCCACCCTAAAGTTTATGTGGGTGAGGAATGCCCTACAGATCTTCATAATGTAAACGGGGTTGTTAAATGCAAGATCCCACCGCCCCAGAATCTCTACCACCCAGTGCTCCCTATCAAGATGAACAACAAGCTCATGTTTGTTCTCTGTCGCACCTGCGGAGAACACATGAACACGAGCCAGTGTCGACATAACGACGTAGAGCGAGCTCTGACGGGGACATAGGTGACGGATGAAGTTGTAAAAGCCGTTGAAAAAGGATATCGCCTGCTGGAGATCCACGAGATATGGGCTTATGACGTTCAGCAGTACGATAAGGCTGCACAGATCGGAGGATTGTTCACAGGGATGATGAACAAGTTCATCTCCGTGAAACAGCAGGCGTCCGGTTGCCCGCCCATTGTACCACAGACGAGGAGAAGAAGGAGCGTTACATAGAGCAGTTCCTGCAGCGAGAAGACGTCAGGCTGAAGTTTGCAGAGATCGTTCAGAACCCTGGTCTCCGATCGCTGGCAAAACTCATCTTGAACAGCTTTTGTGGGAAACTTGGACAGAGGGAGAACCAGCCCAAAACATCCGTAGTAAGAAACCCCTCAGAATTCTTCGGTATGCTCACCAACCCCAGCATCTACGTTAACTCGGCGCTCCCTATCAACGAAGACCCGCTCGTCGTTAACTGGGAGCACAAGGAGGAGGCCTACGACCCACTCACTACCGTAAATGTCGTCATCGCAGCGTACGTCACTACCCAGGCACGCCTAAAGCTGTACAGTTACCTGGAACAACTGGGTGACAGGGTCCTGTACTATGACACGGACTCTGTCATTTACGTAGCCAAAGACAACGAGTATGACGTACCCACGGGCGAATTCCTCGGCGACATGACGGACGAACTGGAAGGATACGGACACGGGAGCTATATCACAGAATTTGTAAGCGGAGGGCCCAAGAACTACGCATACAAGGTTTTCTCTACCAGGAATAACGAAGAGAAGGTGGTGTGTAAAGTTAAGGGTATATCCCTTAACTACACCGCATCACAGCTGGTAAATTTCAACACCATAAAAGATATGATGTTGGATACTTCCACCACCAGCCCGGTATGCGTAGCCTCAAGAAACATCTTGAGGACCAAGGAGCACGAGGTGATAACCGTACAGCAAACCAAGCTATATAAACCTCTCTCCGTAAAGAGACGGTTCCTGGACGACCACAGCTCGGTACCCTACGGATGGAAAAGACCTGAGCTTTAACCTGTTTTTCTAAATGACTTATCTGTAACATTCTGTATATACTAACTTGTATTCTAATTTAAATAAAAAAATAATTTTATCGCTGCTTTTAATTTTCCTCGTAATTGTGTGTGTGTTTGAGATACTATTAGTAGAGAGAAAGTTAATATTGCAAAAGGTGGAAATACAAAAAATAGAGTAGCATAATTAGATTTTATTAAGGATATCTGTACATAACATTACAATACATTTCACCGTAATTTTTACAATTGCATTTTTTAAATAAATTCTCTGAGGCAAAACGCCGAAAACTGTTCACGTTCTTTCACATGGTCTACGAGGGTTGCGGCATGTCCTTTTCTACGATGCGCCTCCAGCGTATAAATGTAGATGAACGTCTTTGGATTTGAATGCTTGTTGAGGGGGTCAAAGTCCATTTTAGACAACAGGGCAAACGATACAGGTTTTTCGTCTTCATAACTTATATAACACGAAGGCTGTTTAATTAATACATCGTCGCAAATATTTAGCTTTCTTATCTCTCTCAAGGCTTTTGCTTTAAAGTAGAACGCTGTTTTCATTTTCACGACTTGTCACTACCAAGAACAGGACAAGAATGAAACGTTTGCTCATGGTATTCTTATTATGTAGGAGTAGAGGGAGTAAGCGCATGCGTATTTTAATCTATTTCTAGCATTTTATTAACGTCGTTTACAAAAATTTCAGTGGGCGCGTTTACAAGTTTAAAATCGTTGTATTTACATGTAATATATGGTATTTCGTCCTTGATGCGATTAAAAAGGCTGATACTGTCGGGGTTATACTCCAAATCTGCCACGACGCGCGCTTTCGGGTGCTTCTGCAACCTCTTCAAGGATTGCGGGAAACGTCTTTTCTGTGTTCTAATGATATAGGACGGATACTCGGCTGATTGATTTTTCTGTATTATAGCAAGCATATGCCGTTTGCTAGGGTTAACAACCTTTGGACTTACATCTTCTACGTAATTTTCCAACTTCTCATTCCGGGTTTTTAATTCACGCAACTTGGACATTAGAGCCTCATTATCGAGTTGATAGTTGGTCTTGAATTCGTTTACGAAATATTCTTCAATTATTTTACTGCATTTCATGTAGAATTCCGGAGATACCCAGCAAGCAATATCCAGGAACAGCTCTTTGGGTAAGTAGGTTCCAGAAATAATCGTATTGTACACGGGGTTCTTATTGCCTTTTACCGTGTAGGAGGGGCCAGGGAACGTCGCTGGAGAATTCGGGGCATCACTTTCCGATGCAAAATATCGCATAAGGTCTTTCGATCTTTTATTCTCCAACCACTTGTAAAATCTTCGACCGCCATCCTGGCATAGCTTTGTAGCGTTGAAGTAGCCTGTGTCCTTGTCAACGATACTTTTAAAATCTCCATATAAACCGTACCAGTTTGGTCTTGAATTTGCTCGAAACAAACATCTCTTAGACTCGACATTTTGAGCACGTCTGAACACTTTGAATGTTAGATGGAGAATGATGATATTCGTTTTTCTCAACTCGATGCCACTGAAGACAGCGCAGGCGCATGCGCCTGAACAGCTCTAGACGCTGCCAGACCAGGTGGAGACTGCGCAGGCGTCTGATGACTCTGAAGACCTATCGTTAAGATGATGATGGAAGATGCATGGTAAGTTACTGAATTATTTCCATATCATGTAGCTTGTTGATAATATCACTACAGACACGATGTTCTTTAGTCAAACCACACTCTTCGATATAATAACGTAAATCATTTACAAGTTCATTTGTGTCGGATGCTAAACATTAAATCATACTTATAAGGTATGCTATATANATATAACAGGCTAATAACATCATCTAAGAAAAAATATACTCCAAGATAATTACTCAATACTTACTGGAATAATTCTATGCTATTATAAATGTATGAGTTAAATATAAACTAACTGGAGTAGCTACATGTGTTAAATGCTTTGTAACTTCTTAATACCGCAGTACCATGTTAAAGCCCATGTGAGTAGGATGACACTGTATAGTACGCTGCGTAGCTACTCATTGTTTTACTTACTTTTATTTTATCAGCAATTAAATGGGTATTAGTGAGTCGTTATAAATTCATTAAAATATACTTCAAGATCACCCGGTGGTCTTGTGGCTTCTGTACTCGCACAACTACAAATAACATTAGTGGAATATTACATTCAAAACCGTCTGACGTTTATCGTTCGAGGGTTACACGGTGTCAACGCGTGGCGGAAAGGCCCCAAGCAAAATCTGAACCTGTTGTGGAGGTGGCCCGGCGACTTATAATTTATCCACATAAGTACAGATAATTAGTTTTATCAAAAATACATTAGTGGAATATTAAATCCAAAGCCGTTTGGTAGCTAATTGTTCACGTCGCATTAATGCGTCACAGAACCGCAATTTGGGTATAAAAAGACGCGAGACATTACTAGAAAATTTAAAAACGGCCTAAAAATCAAAAACTTCTAACCGAAAATAAATCGAAAAAAAAAACAATCAAAATTTCGAACTGAAAATAAATTTAATAAAAATCAATCAAAATTTCATATAAAATCCTATTAATTCAACAGAAAATTTCTACGTAAAATAATTTCTATATATTTATCATAAAATAATTACGGTTTGAGGTAATATCCACATAAAAAACTTACCAACTGAAACAAGGAAACGCCACAGAGCGCAGGGCTATAGGGTGGGGTCGGTTCTTTGATAGCCATAGGGGCCTCAACAACAACAGCAATAATTAGTTGGAAGCCCCAGCAACTCAATTCCACAAAAAATGTTCGCACGCATGCGCACAAACGGAAGCGTTATCTATACATGCCTGTGGGGTGCCTTCGGGAGTGGACTGTATTTTGTTTTTACAATGACCCCCACTACTTTTTTCTCTTGTCTCAAACAACCCAATGAATTAAGCACAGTTGCGCATTTACTATTTATTACCATTAAATTAGAACGTACAAGTGACTCCAAATCTCAACTACCTACGTGCCAGACTCACTTCATACTACTGTTCCGCGCTTCTTTCGCTTCCTCCCTCAGAGGGGGGGCCTGGCAGCCATGCGCACTAACCCAACATAAACCGCCCATCTTGAAATGATAAATTTCAACAAAATTTACAAAGGAGAGTACATTATCATAACTAATATCTACTTACTATAACATAAACATTGTTTTGAATTCTGAACATAAGTAACAAATAATTTGTAAAATTTAAGCAGTTAAGTTTTTTTTAAACAAACGATATCAGTTTCGTTTTGCACTGTTCTTACACTTCGATAGGTAACACACATACGCGATTTGTAGCACGCTTTAGCTCACCTTTTGCTGTTTTCACGGTTACAACTCTTACGACACTGTCACTACCGGGGTGCAGACCTACGATTCTTCCCAAGGGCCACTGCTGCGGCGCAACATTGTCTTCCTTTAAGATCACCAACGAACCGATCTGAATTGTCTCACCACCGCTACGTTGCCATTTTGAGCGCTGTTGTAAGGAATTCAGATAGGACTTCGACCACTGCGACCAAAACTGCTGTAATATTTTCTGTAGTAACTCGTACCTTTTGAGTAATGGCAAAGATTTTTCTTGCAAATTTCTTTGCGGTAAAGCACACATAGCCGTTCCAATGATGAAATGACCAGGTGTCAGGACATCTATATCGTCTATGTCGTTGGAAAGTGGGACTAAAGGTCGGGAGTTCAATATGGATTCGATCTGGCACAATAAAGTGTGAAACTCCTCAAAAGTGAAATGAACATTAAAGGCTACTCTTTTCAAAAAGTGCTTAACTGATCGAACTGCTGCCTCCCAGATTCCTCCGAAATGTGGCGATCGTGCAGGTATGAAATGCCACTCAATTTTATTTTCGCTCAAATAATTTTGAAAGCCATTAGTTTTTGTTAAATCAGTAAGGCGTTTAATTTCATTGTTAGCCCCTATAAAATTTCTAGCATTGTCAGAGAAAATGTGAGCACAAAGACCGCGACGTGAAACAAATCTTTTCAGCACATTTAAAAAATTGTCTGTTGACAAATCGCCCGCCGGCTCCAAATGAACTGCCTTGGAAGACATGCATACAAAAATACAAAAATATGATTTTATCAATTTTCTATTTCTTAGCCGCCCATCTTTGACTAAGTACGGCCCTGCAAAATCTATACCAACAGATGAAAATATTCTACTGGGTTTCACTCGCGATTCGGGTAAATTTCCCATTTGGTAATAATTATCAATAGGTTTTGCTCTAAAACAAATTGTACATTTACGCAGTTCACTACGCACTGTCTGCTTGCCATTCAAAATCCAAAATTTCAATCTAACATTTGATAAAACTACTTGAGCACTAGCATGTAAATTTTTAAGATGTTCGTTTTGAATTATTAACTTAGTAAATGCATGATTTTTAGGTAATATTATCGGGTGTTTCTGTTCATAAGCAAGGTTTGAATGTTTTAATCTACCTCCCACGCGAATAATATTATCTTTATCTACAAACGGATTTAGAGATAACAATTTACTTTTATTTGATAATCGTGTATTATTTTTTAAATCATTTAATTCTGAAGAGAATTCTGATTGAGCCATTCTAGATAGTTTTGTAACCGACTCTTCCAACTCACTTATCGTTAATTCACCGTATATTCTATTTTCACGTGATCTTGAATTTCTCACAAAACGCAACATCCAAGCTACTGTTCGAATTAATTTATTATAATTTGAAAATTTATTAAAAATCATTACGTTGGTCACGTTAGTCAAATTAACAATTTTTTTCGTTTTAAAATCAGGCGTTTCCTTTGATAAATTTGGACAATATGGAGGTGGCCAAAAATTTTCGTTTTGTGTCAGCCAACTTGGGCCATTCCACCATAAAGAATTATTTTCCAATTGGTTAGGGAAACAACCTCTCGAAATAATATCGGCAGGATTTTCAGCACTTGACACGTGATTCCATGATTTAATTTCAGTTAATTGCTGAATCTTAGCAACCCTGTTGCATACAAATATTTTCCAGGTGCTAGAAGGTTTTGAAAGCCATTGTAAAACTATAGTAGAATCACACCAATATTGAATTTTTGTTTCCTTTAACCTTAAAGATGTTACAACCTTTTGCATTAATTTTGCTAGAATAAAAGCTCCGTTTAATTCCAATCGCGGTAGACTTATAGTCTTTACCGGGGCCACCCGAGATTTAGAACATATTAGTCTCGAAATAATTAAACCTGATTTGTCCACTACTCTCAAATAAATACATGCACCATAGCCCAATTCAGAAGCATCACTGAAGCCATGCAACTGAAACTCTATTGCATTTTTTGTTGTAATTTGTCTCATTATTGACAGGTTGCTCAAAGAAGTTAATTGCCTATAAAAATATAACCATTNTAAGCTTAATAGCTTTTATAATCGTTCATTCTTCGCTGATCTGTTGAGGTGTACGGAGGTGTGGTGCTCGCGGGGCTCGTGGGCTGGCGGTCGACTTTCTTCCTCACGTTAGCGTGACAGGTACCGCTTTCATGCGGGAGAGTACAGCCCTTGGCGTCTGTAATACCAGTCCTAATAAGATAAGGGTCGTCGCCTTCAAGGGGCATGTATAGATAACGCTTTCGTTCGTGTGCATGCGTGCGAACATTTTTTGTGGAATTGAGTTGATGGGGCTTCCAACTAATTATTGCTGTTGTTGAGGCCCCTATGGCTATCAAAGAACTGCCCCCACCCTATAGCCCTGCGCTCTGTGGCGTTTCCTTGTTTCAGTTGGTAAGTTTTTTATGTGGATATTACCTCAAACCGTAATTATTTTATGATAAATATATAGAAATTATATTACGTAGAAATTTTCTGTTGAATTAATAGGATTGTATATGAAATTTTGATTGATTTTTATTAAATTTATTTTCAGTTCGAAATTTTGATTGATTTTTTTTCGATTTATTTTCGGTTAGAAGTTTTTGATTTTTAAGCCGTTTTAAAATTTTCTAGTAATGTCTTTTTTTTGTTAAGTTCTAAGTAATTTATTATTTATTTTTATGGGGTTTTAAATTGCAACGATATGTATCTTGGAGTATATTTTTTCTTAGATGATGTTATTAGCCTGTTATATTGACAATGTCCGCGCGATCCACTTGCTACGCCATCTACTGATAAGCGCTCGTCCGCGTTCTGAACTAATTTGCAAATGGGGGAAAAATAATTAAAATTGAAATCGCTGCTGCTCTGACACCCGCTTAATGAGGCCCATGACGACGGCGGTAGAGCCCTAGCGGGGGTGCAGAGTCCTATATGGGGACCCGTGACTGGGAGGGCGAAGCTCTAGGCCTACCTATGTGGGATAAAGACATACATGGGACCTTAGATGGCATTGGTCTGGGCTAGGGGCGAAGCCCTAGGCCACATACCTACGTGGAGGGCTCTGGGGGCAAAGACCTACGTGGGGGACTGCGGGATGCGGGGGTGCTAAATTCAAATTTCCCGCCCTGTTCTCTGATTGGCCGGAGAAGTTGGGAAAAAATGGAGTGGAGGAGGAAAAATTGGTCAAAAATGACCAGGATGAACCTTCATAAGAAAAAGCATGGGATTTTGGCTCCTTTTGCTTGGGGGCGCTGATACCGGTTTTTTAATTACAAGACGAGATTTTAGATGGTCTTGAAATTTTTTCTACTGATAACGCCAAGTACTACTACTACTGATAAGCGTTTGCTGCGCTCCAACACCGAAGCGTGGGGCCCTGAGGCGAAGCTCCTCGCGGGAACCTAACTCCGGCATACCTACGTTGGGGTACACGCGACAGCGTATCCCCGACATGGGGTGACCTACGCGGACGGCGTGGGCGACCTGCGTGGGGGCCCCAGGGGGCAAAGTCCTAGGGGCAAAGTCCTAGGTGCGGCGAAGCCCTATGTTCGGAAGGCAACCTACGTGGGGATACCTACATGGGGGCTCTAGGGGGCAAAGCCTTAGGTGGGGGTCCTAGGGGGCAAAGCCCTATGTGGGGTCAAAGACCTAGGCGACTACATTTTGAATTTCCCGCCATTTTCCCGCCAAAAATGCTGAGCTCTGATTGGCTGGCGGGGGAAGGGAGGGGGAAGGGAAAAGGAGGAGGAGTGGGGGTGGTCTCAACCGACGCATTACCTACTGGCGGTTTCGCTTGTTTTCGTATACTAAGCCAGCTTCGGAAAACAGCCTCTCGCTATAAACACTGCTGCAAGGAGCTGAAAGATACACTTTGGCAAACTTTGTCAAATGTGGATAGTGTTTCGAGTTAACTGACCACCAAGTGTAAGGGTCGCGCTGGCGATCAATTCGACTTGTCTTCAAATAGTAGTCAATCTCGTTTGCAATTGGGTTTTTTCCCTGATCGCGACATTGACTATTGTTTTCATTTGCTACTTCATCGAAACAATCCCAAAAGGTGTCGTGTTCCTCTATTTCTTTGTAGGTATTGGAGACGCCGATGAACTACCACTGTTAGAAGACTCGTCGCAAGTCATTTTTAGGTACTCCAATAAGATCTTCTGTCACGCTCTTTCAGCTTCAAGTGTTCCCAAATAGTTTGTCTAAGAAAGTTGCAATAAGGTAAGTCGGATCTTCACTCATGGTGTTAAAACGAGATTCCAATTCAGCTGTTAAGGAGGCTCTCATTCGGGACAAGTCGGCTGTTCGTTGTGCAGTCTCATTCTTCTCTAAGTATTTTTTTAATGCAGCTACATGCGGCATAACTTCGGATATGCAGGAAAGGCCAGAACTTGTGATTTTAGTTATTTCTTCAAATGGCTTTAAAAGTTTTACACACTGTTCCATCAAGCACCACTGATGAGTTGTTAAATTCGTGAGTTTGTCGTCGTGCTCAGCCACATAAAGAGAGATTGCCCGTTTTTGTTCCAACAAGCGTTCTGCCATATAGAAGGTAGAATTCCACCTCGTGTTGATATCCTGCACTAATTGATGCTCAGGTAAACTTAACTCCTTTTGAATCACCAACAGTTTTTCTTGTGCTAAACCCGAATGATTAAAGTGAGTTACAAGACGTCTACCTTTGGCAATCATGTCCATTACTTCAGACTGTATCTTCAATGATTCAGTCACAACCCTTTGAAATGAATGAATGAAACATCTGGCAGAATTATACTCCGCCATTCGAACGCCTTTCACCATGTTAGCACCACTGTCATGAACAAGTACATGTACTTTACTTTGCTCAATATCCCAGCGAGCTGCGATAGCATTGAATTCATTGGCTATGTTTTCTCCAGTGTGAGATCCTAAAAACGGTTTCATTGCGAGAACTCCGTGTTGAAGCTGGAATTCTGGAGACAACCAATGAGCTGTGAAACTCAGAAAGCTAGAGTTATTATGCAAACATGTCCACATATCAGAAGTGACAGAAACTGCCACTGCGTTTGAAATGCTTGTTTTAATTTTTTCAAAAATTTTGTTGTAGATATCGGGAACAATTTTTTGGGTTATATAGGTGCGGCTTGGCATTTCATAGCGGGGTAAAGCTTGTTGCAAGAGTCTTTTGAACCCAACCCTTTCTACAATAGAAAGCAGCTCATTATCTAGTGCGATCACTTCTGCAATTAAATAATTATACTTTTTTGCCTTTGTATCGTTTATATCCCAAAGCAGTTTTCTTTCAAACGATTCTGACAAAGTTAGCTGCTTTTCTGTCAATGTCGAAGACGAACTTGTACTAGGGACAGCGGGTTCCACAAGCTGCGCAGGTACGCCTTTGTCTTTCCCTTTTTTCACCAATAGAAACTTCTCTAGATGTTTTGATTTTAAATGATTACTCATGGCAGAAGTACCTGAGGGAAGATAAAAAAATATCATTACATATGTATATAATCTAAAGTGAAATGTCTCTTGTTTCGGAGATCTTGGAAATAAAACTGTTTCGGATATTTTACTTAACTAAAGTATATTTACTAATACGTTGACAATCTTAGTTTACTTGCTAAGGAAGATCGTAAGTAAGTTCCCATTTTGAATACAATAATTGGTTTTTATAGTGCCCTAGGTTAAATTATCATTAAGTGTTGATGACCAGTGATTAGGTACAGTCCAAGGAATTCCAAATCCTAAGCCTCTTAATTGTATCAATAAAATAAATGTAATCTAATATATTAATAGGGTTATAATTTGTATCTGGATAAACCCGGACCCTTCAATTATTCCCGTTTGATGTATAAACTAGTTTATTATTGTCAGGTAATTTATTATCTTTAGTTACAGTTTGAATATATTTCAAAAGCGATAATTGATCAGTTAGAGATTTAATGGTCATAGCTTGATTAGTTATATGTATATCTTTCTATCTCAAAATTTCTTCTAAGTACTTAATTCTTATCTACATCGCGCTGTTCGTCTATCGAATCCAAGTAATCTGAAGCTTTTTCAGATGAAATAGTAACATCACCAACGTAAGGTGTATCCTCACAGCATGTTATCAAGTTGTCTTCGTGATATTTTACATTTTTTACAGATTTGAGGCAGCTAGGATGATATTCTTTCACATCTTATGCATTTGACACCATTAGGTGCACGTTTTAAACATCTCTTACAATTTGTAGCAGATTCCAAATTAATATCCATTTTAAATAAGACAACTTAAAACGACCGTTGGTGTTTTTTTTTGTAGATAATATGAGGATAATGTCATTCTTTGTAATTCACCCTCCACTAAAGAACGATATGATTTGACATCCTTTGAATGATTTGCCATATTGACTTTCATTTTAATGATTAATTTTTTAAAATAGTCTTCTTTCTGAAAAAAAATCATATACTTACGTTTAATATTTCTTGCAGAAAAGGCTAAAATAGTAAATCTACAGGGAATTTCCTATTTAAATGCCCTTCTTTCAAGAGGCGGAAGTTAATCTTTTCCTCAAATTATTTTCCTATAAACCTTCGCTTGTTGACTTATAGCCTTCCAATGAGCAGATTTACAAAATATTTTGTTTTTAAATTTATGAACAAGGAGAGGAATCTAATATTAGATATATATTGTTTTGTATAACGAAATTTATTCTTTTAAATCAATATGAAGGAAAAAATGTTATCAATAAAAAAAGCAAATTATAAAACAAATAAGTTCCAATTCAAAAACTAAGCAAGATTATACATTTTACATTTATCTAAAACGATATCGTTAAATTTCGTTTCTTCGAATAAATAAAAAATTAAAGCTCATTATCAAACCTATTTTTTTAAATAAATTAGGATTTTTGGGCAAAAAGTTTAGATGAGATAAATTTCCTTTAATTTTGCCACTGAAACACCTCCCCAAGTAAAAATTTAAGAAACATCGTTTATATAGGGACATTTGTGTCTCATTTAAATGGTACATCTCCTCTGTCTCTAAATGTATTAACACTTGCGATACGACCTTTAAGCAAAGTTGTTTCCAGTCTTCTATTGTACTAAGTGGTAAGAGATTGCATAAATGTTCGTATTAAACCAAACGTAACAGTGACAGGTCCGGCTTTAAAAAATATTGCAGATGCTACCGTTCTGCTGAAAATATCATGTCGTTGTTTTAACTCGTATTTTAAGACATATTAGGGATGTATTATTTATCAGGACACGGTTGCATAAGTGTACAGATAAAATTGTGCGTAGATAATTGTTACACAATACATATAACACTTATTGTATCATTTAACTTACTTTAATAAGATATTAATGTTATAATATTACTTTATTACGTTTATTTATATTCAAATTTTGCAATCAATGAGTTTCGTCAATTCCTTCAAGTTTCGCAGTTGGTCCGGTGATAGGGCTTCAGACTGAATTTTGAAAGAAAATGCAGTAGTAAAAGCGTTTTTTATTAACCCTCCCATCTGTAATACCAGAAAAGGAGATTAGAAGGTTCTGTTAGTTTCATCGTATTCAGCCATCTTTTTTCTTGCTTTAATCAACAATTTAAATTTATTGGATGGTAGACCATCATTGAGTTGAAAATTTTTGTTGTTCTCAATTTCCCTGGAACAAATTAATAATCGGGCCAACCGTCTCATGTTGCATTTAGCTACATTTAATGTTTCTCTTTGTGAGTTTTTATGTTTTATATTTTATTAGCTTTCATCATATTCAAGGGGTCACAACAGAAATAGACGTTCCGTCAATACAACATTTACAACGCTGCACTGAAAACTTAACTACACAGTTACCCTAAAAAAAATCATTGCTTTTCTTCGGGAGATTTTGGAAAATGAATATACTTTGGTGCAATTTCTACTAAAAATCTATGACTTTTTCAATTATATTATGTGCAGTGATGATAGATGTATCAAATCTGTGAACTACATCACGTATTGGTGTTTAATTTGATGCAAACCTGTAAAATAATTAAAAATACTTTACTTTAAAAATATATTACTTTTTACTTTACCATAAAAATAACAGTACTTCTGTTTAAGCAGACTTCTTTGGTGTACCCCTTAATCATGTAGCATAAATATAAAAGTTCGATTGCTTATATTCTTCTATTATAAGAATAATTGTACTCCTAGAAATCCGAAAATGCTTGCGGAACTAGAATATAATAATAAATTAATACTAATGTATGCTAATAAATAATAATTATAAAACCAAACGAAATATGATGTAAAATAACCTCAAATACTTACCTCTTCGTCCGTAAAGGTATGTAACATATTGGAGACAGTTGTTAATTTCTGCCTCATCAGATGACGACAATTATTCTTCCAAAACCATTACCAATTTAAACGTCATATTGTATTTTTTGTTTATCGAACTAGATTCAGCACGAGCTCTTAGACCTCGTGCTGAAAATCATGCACTAAACGAATTCCTAGTGTAGTTTTTCTCATAACTCGAACATGTTGAAATTGCATTATCAGTCCGGAAATTTTAAGTCGAACAAATAAATTACATCGGGTGCACTCCAGTGCAGCACCAGTTCAATAAGTCGAAAACACTACAGTGTGACATAGAAAAAAGTACATTGCATAGTGTCATACAATAGAGGATACTAAAACAAGAAAAAAAGTTCCTATGAACATGGGTCCGCAAGGCCTTCGGTTAAAGGATGGTGTTGAATTTTATTTTTTTTATTTGCAAAAACAATGATAAATACTTCAACAATTAAATTTTAATGGTATGATGAAAAATATGATTAATTAAAACAAAACATTAAGTTTTTAGAAGATGTTCAAATTGTTGCCCTTGTACTTCAATACATTTTTCCATTCTTCTTCTTAATGATTGACGGCATCTTTGAAATATTCCTAGGTTATTATGAAATCTATCTGCCGATTCCATAATTCTTATCCATAATTGTTCTTCATTATGTATTTCTACAGCATAAACTTCATTTTTCATAAATCCCCAAAATGAAAAATCGAGGGGATTAAGGTCGGGACTACGAGCTGGCCAGGGTACAGGCCCCCTTCGACCAATCCACCTATTTCCAAATCTCCTGTCCAAATATTCCCTTGCCACTCGAGAAAAGTGAGCTGGCGCCCCATCATGCATGTAATACATTCTTCCAATAATGGCCAATGGGACATCCTCTAATAATGTGTTTAAATCATTCTCCAAGAAATTTCGATACAGTGCACCTGTCAATCGATTGGGCAATCGAAATGGGCCAATTAAGTAATTGTCGATTATACCTGCCCACACATTAATAGAAAACCCATATTGGTGACTCCGAATTATAGTTTGATGAGGATTTTCATCACTCCAATGGTGCATGTTATGTAGGTTCAGAATACCATCACGACTAAAACTAGCTTCGTCAGTAAACAAAATTGATGAAATAATGTTTTCTCTTTGGTTTTGAAACCATTCGCAAAATTGTACACGAGGAACAAAGTCATGTTCCAATAGTGAATGAATTTTTTGGAAATGATATGGGCGAAGAAGTTGTTCTTTGAAAATTTGTCTAACTGATTCACGGTTAAGGTTTCGCACCGCTGAACTTGTTTTCCTGGTGCTTGTTCTCGGATTATTTTCTACCATTCGTAAAACAGTTTCTTCGTTTCGCACAGTGCGACGAGTTCTGGAAACCCCACTATTCAATTTTGGTTTTCTAAAACAGCCATCTTCTCCCAAACGCCTATGCACATCAATAAATGTTCGAACATTAGGAACTTGTCTTAAAGGATATCTTTCTCGATAGATACGTTGAGCTTCGTAAGAATTTGATCTAGCTTCGCCGTAACACATAATCATGTCCCTGTATTCTTCAAAAGTGTAGCGAACCATTTTTGAAAGCAATTTTGAATAATCAGTGAGAAAACCAATGAAAAACTTAATCAAGAACACAAAATACCTCTAACAATTATTATATTAGTTTGACAAGTGTCATTATGATACATTATTTAATTGGTATTTATCATTGTTTTTGCAAATGTTACTTTGGCGCTTTTTGAATAATTTGCGTGCATTGTCGGCTTTTGTACTGGAAATATTGCTTCTAGCGACTTGGACAAGGTATACCTTTCTTACGTATAAAGAAGGGATAACAAATTTTTTTCAGTCGAAAATAACATACAGTGTATAGCAAAAAAGTTAGGACCGATTCAATAGATATGGAACCCTGTATGTAGCGCCCTCTATCAGTAATCACAAAACTAAGATCATATTTGAATTTAGCATGATAAAAAAACCCTGTATACCACATTTTATCCATTTCTTGCGTCTCTGGCTAAAGATAATAAAAAAACCCAAACAAAAATAAAATTCAACACCCCGTATCTTTTAACCGAAGGCCTTGCAGACCCATGTTCATAGGAACTTTTTTTCTTATTTTAGTGACCTCTATTATGTGGCACTATGCAATATACTTTTTTCTATGTCACCCTGTATAAGTAACTAACGATAATATTGTAAGTAGCGCCCCTAAATCCCAAATCTTGCAAAACCACTAGTAACTGTCTATGATCAACTGTCTCAAACGCCTTAGCGAGATCTAAAAATACACTTATTGATGGTTTTACTTTCATCTAAGGCAGAATAATTTTTTTCTATTAAGTACATAATTGCATCTTCGGCCGGTTTTCCTTTTTGGAAACCAAACTGATTATCTGATAAAATTTTATATTTCAATAAATACCACTCGATGCGAATTTTTAAAACTTTTTCAAAAATTTTTGCAAAATATGTTATTATAGAAATCGGACGATAATTAGTTATTATTTTCTTATCCCCATGTAGCGTTTGTGGATTGTACCTGTATAAGTTCTGCGAAAAAATAAGAAAAATTACGATGGTGAAGTTGAACACTTATCCTTACTCGTAGAAAGTATCCAACGGCACACAAGATCAAACAAGGCACAAGTAAACGAAAAGTATATGCGAACCAAAAGCAGAAGCGAGCGGCGTATCGATCGTCGCGTGGGCAATTTCCGAATCCTTATCACTCGCGGACAGGATCTTCGGTCCAACCTCACACCTTTTTGCCACGAGTTTTATCATTTAAAAATAAAAATGTGGCTAATTGCATGTGACTTATTATAAATATATATATAAAATAATAACTAATTAATAACCACCTAAACTAATTAACCAGCAGGACGCACCACCCATTTGTATGTGAAGGTTTACTTGCAGCTATTTTGAATTCAGATGAAAAACCAATTTCAATGCATTTATTGACAAGAAATGTGAGAGGAGTAATTATTTCTTTAGTTACCTCTGTAACTGTTTCTGACTTTATTGTATCTATACCAGGTGATTTTTTGTTTTTTAATTCATAAATAATATTTAATATTTCATCCTCTGTTGCAGGTGCACCATAATTATGGATGCATTACATGAGTGCCGAGACTAAGAGGTTTTTAAGTGAATTGTTAACTATTTTTCTAAAATGAATCGGTAAACGGGATAATTCTCTGATTCTGTTACTACATGCGTAGGCCATACATTCCCTCTTATGTTTCTTTAAAGAAGATTCTCCTAAATGTACAATCAGAAAATCCTCTTGCTTTAAATGCAATATTGGTCCCCTTCATTAAGTCAAATACCTATAAAAACTTACAATCTCTCGGAACCACTTTTGGCAGTTTAAACATTTAACCCAATTGTCTTGTTTCGACGTAGAGAAGTATTGCCCCCACATCCCGCGCATTCAGTTCAGTTCACTGTCATCATCTTCACTATAATAAGCTATAATAAGCTATTTATGAGGATGTGAATTTTAACGCGAAAATTGTCGATTTTGCATCTCAGCCAGACGTGGGATGTTCTCGTTCAATATATTCATTCATATCTTCCAAAGCATTATACAAATTGTGTGTCGGTTGTTGTTCTTCGAATTGACGTTGTTCAAGTCAATCTTCATTCAAGAAGGCATAATCTGGGATGGCGTCAGGGTTGAACAGGTGGATGCCAGTTGCCCTGAAAGATGATATTCCATTCTCCACGGTAACTGATTTCGTCCAAGCATCTGATAATAGTTGCCCGAATATCATCCTGTTAATGTTTCTGATTTGTCTTGATAAACAAGTTACAAGCTTTAGCGAAGTGTGACTTGAAACTTTTGAAAAACCCTCGGTTCAGAGGTTGTAAAAATTGGGTAGTGTGACTGGGAAGACACAATAATACTATTCCACATTCATCTGCATATTCTAGCATCTCGACAGAGTTGCAGTGAGTTGAGTGGCCATTTAAAATCAGGAGTACCTTTCCATTTGGTTTTATAGATGTAAAATGGGTTAATGAATAAATTACTGCTTATATATTAAGAAACAGTAATTTTTATTTCATAAAATGTGATTAAATGACAAGTTATACAACAAACAGAAATTATCTATCAAATTTTATTACTATGCATGCATAACTTACCTAATTTGTTAGTTGAACGTACAGAAATGCAATGTGCAATGCGGTTCGCAACAGGATTTGGTACACTACCAACAATAGCAGGAACTTTGGAAATTAACGATCGAGTCGTCTCATGGGTAGGGTCATCTGACCCAAGACTACCCTCCTATTTTTCAGTCAACACGTACAGGGTGGCCCGTTCAACTTAGGCATATACCTTTACTCAGAAACTAGAAACCTTACGCAAAAAAAACAGCTAATTTCTATTAAAATTCTCTGTATTTTTTTATATAGCCACATTTTTTGAGTGTAGTAAAGTATTGCTTTTATTAAAAATAAATAAAACAGAAAATCTTTGTCATGAATAATAATAGAAAACAGTAGATGTAGAATTGGTGCAAACTATACCTCGGTAGGTAAATTTTTTATAGCAATGTAGGTAGATCGTTTCTGAAGATAATCGTCTATAGATCCGAAACGATTAGTTACAGACCCTCGATGCAATACCTATATTATATAAATCGTCTTTCTGTTCTCCATTTACAAATCTAATAAAATATGGGGTGTTACAAGATCGAAAGATTACACCTACCTTTTCCTTAACATTCAATTTAGAGATGGTTTCACTTGGATCCATTGCACAAGCAGTGACTGTTTGAATGAGATACATGATTTTTTTATTGACTTGTCTTGTGGTTTGTTTTTGAACAATGCAGCATTTTTCGTGCCTTTTTAAGTACTTCTTGACAAATAAACCTATGCACTATGCACATGGATAATACGTTGAATCTTCATGGTTTGTTTTTGAACAATGCAGCATTGTTCGTGCCTTTGCAGTATGCAGATGGATAATACGTTAAATGTTCATGGTTTGTTTGTTAGGCCGTAATATACCGCTATTTACATAAAGGTCAAAATTTTATAGTTCCGTAATAGTAAAAAAGCATTCCGTCTTGCTTTGCATTTTCGAGAAAATATCATAATTTCTTTTAAATAGACTGATTATTATCCCCTTTTTTCTGAGATGTGATGCACGCTAATTCGACGCCCTGGAGAACGTCAGCGGAGCGGTAGACAGGCTGAATGGAAGCAAATAAAATGGATTATCCTGCTGCGATGAAGAATTGAGACAAACTTGCGGTGTTACTTTTGATAGGGATATGAAAGTACGTCTGTGAAGGTCTATTTTCAAGAAAAAGTCTCCCGGCTGTAGGAATATGGAAACTTTGTAGTGGTTTAACAGGCGAAATTTCTTTGGTAGAAGAAATTTGTTCAGAGTTCGTAGATTGATGATGGACCGAATACTTCTGTCGGATTTTAAGACCGGAGAGAGACGAGATACAAAAATTGTCTCTGAGGTGGAAACCTGTAAGATGCCCTGATCTGCTAAAGACCGAATTTCCGAATCCATGCCTTGAGTTACATGATGCTGATGAAGGATTTTGGTTACCGGAATCAGAGGAGGTTTCTTTACGAATGAGATTGTATAACCCTGGATAATTATTAGAATATGTCGTGGAGCACCCAGAATCTCCCACTCTGGTACAAATTTCTCCAGCGTTCCTCTTCTGAAAATTCTTGTTTCACATGGAGCGAAACCTCTTACCGGAGTAATTCTTAGAGCGTTTTTCCCGAGAACCGGCGGCACCGCCTCGACGATAGTGAGCTTTGGGTGATGTTTGTTTCGTGTGTTCGGAGTCCTGCACTTTGTAGGGATGAGATCTTCGTTGTCGAGAAGGGACCCTTGGCGCTTTAAACTGAGATGTAGTGGCGGCGTTCTATTGTCTTTGATAGAAGGGGCATCTGGATGAACGAAAAAACTGCTGATAAGAAGGTTGCTTGGACAACTCCGCCAGCTGGAGTGAGAAGATGGTGGGATATTCTTCACCATTGAAGCGAGGATGTCCTGCTTAGGAAGGAAGGCATTTCGCCTTAGTTCCAAAATTTCTGCTCCACGTCCACATGAAAAAATGGACTCATGGTCAAGCATCCAAGATAATAAAAATAAAACTAGGGGAAATCTTCGAGCCACCCTCCTCCTGACTCCATCTCCGTGACGACACTCCACTGGTCTTTTCACTGGTTCACCACTACCCTACGTATAAAAATTTCACCTAGAAACAGTTAACAGCAGTAATAGTTGTAATGATGTAATAAAGTTGTAATGATGGTAATACAGTAATTACGCAACAAAATTAGATTGTTAATTATGAGGAAGATATACGACGTACTTTGGAAATGAAGGTGGTCTCGTGGCAATCTAGAATGATTCGTTAGTTTTGTCACTAAGTATTTACTTATTTAAGAATAAAATTAACACTGTATAAAAATATTATGTTTTTATTACTTACACTTTATATAGTTGTGCTCCTATCATCTATATCTTTCAACAAACTATCCATTTCCTTGTACCAGGGTATATTTGGCACGTATACAGCATCATTTCCACTTTCTGACCGTATTGAATTTTGTATCTTTTTTTTCTGGTAATAGGTTGATCGAAACCTGTAATATGCATTTCCTTCAATGAGTTTCTGGTATGCA
This sequence comes from Anoplophora glabripennis, assembly GCF_000390285.2. Taxonomy (NCBI): domain Eukaryota; kingdom Metazoa; phylum Arthropoda; class Insecta; order Coleoptera; family Cerambycidae; genus Anoplophora; species Anoplophora glabripennis. Next base: position 105,861 of record NW_019417739.1, on the reverse strand, counting down.
GTCTCTCTCGCGGGTTTATTCTTATATATAGACGATTTTTGGTTCCATAAACATTCATAGGATTTAAATTCCTGTATGAATTTCATAGTTGTTTCGGAATTACACCTTTCCGCCGCAATAATCACAAAATAAACTTTTGCTTTTGCAGAAAAAACAAACAATTTTTTTTTGGTTGGTTTATTATTTTCTAATGTTCTTATGTTTTTCTAAAATCGGAACTGAAACCTTTCTCGTCTCAAAGAGTTTACATCTTTAATAATTTTAAAAATTTGAGTGTTTCTTACTATGGATTGCTCTTTGCTATTGGGGTATACAAAATGTAACCCGATTTTATCAGACGTTTGTTTTCTCAAAAAATTAACATAATAGGGGAGTAGGGTGTACCTTGAGACAAAAAAATATGTTTGTAGATGTTTATTTTATTTTTCGAACAAAACAAAAATTTGCTACATTATATAACATATACATGTGTTTAAAAATATTTTATATATATTAAACGAAAAAAACTACAGAAAATAAAGTGAAAATGAATTTTTTTTTAAAAAGTTCACTAATGTCCCATGGTACAATCATTTAGTGTACCTTGAGACAAGTTTAATTGTACCTTGGGACTAAAAACTGATCATTATTATTCAACAGAATAAGTAGAAAAATCAATGGAAAATTGTTCTTCTTTATTCCTCCTTTCCGTTCCTCCTGTTATAAAGGCGGCGGTAACTTCATCACTACATCTGGGGTTAGTATTTCATAAATAGTATGATCTTCACACAAAAATTTGTTACCAATGGTCCTCTTTAAATATTTTACACCTAGTAGTCATTTGTGAGTTCAACAATTTTAGCAATATAATATTTACATAACTTTTTTGACGTTAATTTGACAAGTATAAAATCGTCTTTCAATAACTCGTTAGATATGTCTTCTTCCTCTATTTCCGGTGTTCCCCATTCAGCGTCTTGAAGGCTGTCATCTGACATAACAAATTCCTCATCGTTTGACCTACTGCTACTGCTTTCCTCTACTATTTTTCTTTTTATAGACATTAGACATTGTTTATTGGTGTTAATCATACAAAAGTATTTACACAAATCAGAATTGAGGAAAAGAAAAGAAAACAAACAGGCAGATTAACAAAATAGGAACAATAGGAGAACCAAAATATCGCGTACAGAACCGCGTAAGAGAGTCGATTTACAATATAAAATAATTAAAATAATAAAAAAGTAAAATCTACATACTAAACATTATAACACATAACAGGGTCAAATAAAGTAAAAGCAGCAGGCTATTAACTAGACACATATACCTAATACAAATGCTGATAATAATTAAAAAAATAAATAAACAAAACATCAAATAAAGGACAAACTGTGATCGAAAATAAAACATCAAATAGTAGACAAACTGTGATCTAAAAATTCTTGGGAGCTATAAAATGCATTTCTCAACAGAAACTGTTTTATTCTAAATTTAAAAAATCTGAAATTTAAATTTCTTATATCTACTGGTAATGCGTTAAAAAATTTTATTCCCCAAAAGCCCCACCCCTTTCTAGTTTTTTCAAGTCTAAGATACGGACTTTGTAAGACATCTTTGTTTCTGGTACCGTACGTATGTACATCGTTTCTGTTAGTATAAACTCCAATATTTGTTTTTACATAAAGCAAACACTGTAAAATGTATAGACAAGGAAGTGTTAAGATTCTGAGATCCATAAATTTTCTCTACAGCAGTCTCTGTATTTAAGACCAGTTATTATTCTAATAGCTCTTCTTTGAACAGCAAAAACATCCGCAGCTGAAGCTGAATGACCCCAAATTAAGATAGCATAAGATAACAGGGAATGTACTAGACTGTGGTAGGCTGTAATCAGTGTTGATGACGATACTTGATTTTTTAGACTTCGAAGAACAAAAATGTTCTTGGAAATATTTTTACATAAATTACTTGCGTGATGGCTCCATGACAATTTAGCATCCAGATACACCCCTAAAAACTTTACTGGCTCCGGTTCATATGCGAAAGCAACGTCTCTCAAGCTGAATATCAAAGTCTCTGTCTTCGCGGAATTTAAATTTAATCTATTGGAAAGAAACCAATCCTTTAACATTGATTCAGCCAGGTTGGATTTATCAAGCAAATCATCAATTTCACAACTTCGATTGGTAACACTCGTATCATCGGCAAACTGTATCGTCAACATAGAGTCATCCACTGAAAAGGGCAAATCATTAACATAAATCAAGAAGAGAATCGGACCAAGAATTGACCCCTGAGGTACTCCCATATCAACACCGAGACGAGTAGATGTCATATTTTGATACAACACATACTGCTGCCTATTACTCAGATAAGACTGAATAAGACCAACACTATGCGCCGTAAAACCATAATAATACAATTTTTCTGCTAGGATGGTATATTTGGTTTTATCTTATTGTCAATTTTTCTTTTTTTAATTGCTTCTAGTTCTTCAATCTCTTGTTTCTCTGACGTGTCAGTTAAAATCCTGCAACGCCCTGGTCTTCTACCTCCTCGTCTGCCACTCTTTCTCATAGAAGCTTTTGGAAATGGCCTTATACTATCTGGGGTTAAATGGGTCTTTTCTGTAGAAGTACCAGGAGTAGGTGGTATATTTTCCGTATTTGTAGATTCATAGGATGGTACAGAAATCGGATCAGTTTCTGTTAAAGTACAGACAGTAGATGAAGCCCTTTGACATGCTGAGGGTTCTTCAAGTGGTCTGTCGGTCACAAATGAACTCAGGAACTCATGTTCGCCAAATACATGTCTATTTAGTGGATAAATTCCACTGACTCTAAATCCTGCCTGTATATTTTCGGCTGAAAATACTTTTGGGTACGCTTTACCTACACATTCTGCAACATCATAAATTGACATAGGTTTACCACTGTTTGAGAGAAGCCATTCATTGCAGGCAGTGTTGTAATACTTTTTTAATGGCCCAAATACAGCTCTATCTAATGGTTGTAATTTATGGCTTGTATGCGGAGGCAAAGTAAGCATTATAATGCCATTTTCTTTTGCATAATTTAAACTTTCTACAGATATATGGCTATCATGATTGTCCATAATTAATAAAATTTTATTATTTTCATTAGAATGAGAATGCTTTACAAGATGGTGTAAATATTCAAAAAATATTTTAGAATTTGACCAACCACTAATATTTGCAGCACCAACACTACCCACTGGAGCTCCCTTTAGCATGTGTTCCTTATAATGAACTCGAGGTAACACAAATCACGGGGGTATGGAATTTCCCAAAGCGTTAATACAAGATATTATTGTAACATTTTGTCCCCTTTCAGCTGATGTTATGCTACCAACTTGTTTGTTTCCTTTTGGAGCTAAAATACGAGCAGGTGTATGAACAGTTGATATTCCAGTTTCGTCCAGATTGTAAATACTTTCTGCATTAAATTTGTTTCTGTCCATGACTTCTGTTAGCTTATCGAAAAATAAGTTCACATTAAATTTATTGAAAGCCGTCGACCGTGCTATACTAGTTGCTTGTGGCTTACGCAGGCTAATGTCTTTATTTCTTTTAAGGAAATATTTCAACCAGTCTATACCAGCTTTTTCGTTAATATCCCAAGAATATGGATGGTTAATATGATTTGCAACAGCATAGCTATATGCCAACTTCCTCACCTCTCTAGTAGATAATCCGTAATGCATATTTGCGCATTGTTTCAAATATGAATTTAATTCGTTTTCCTGATCGTTACTAAATACCTTTTTAACAGCATTGGATGCAACATAACAAAATTTTTCATGGCCAGAGTTTCGGTGTTTCTTTAAATGTCTGCTTAGAGTTGATCTAGACACATTATACTCACGAGCCGCCTCTCTTAAGGTAAACTCGCCATTTATAACTTTTTCGGCTGCCGCAGTAATCACTTCTGGAAGAATGGGCAGCCTTTTTACATTATTTTTACTGCGTGGCATCTACAAAATAAACAAAATGACAAGTGTGTACCTTGGGACATGTCTTAAGGTACACCGATTATACTGTCCCAAGGTACACGAAATGCATTGTTATATTTTCAGCCCAACCAATATATTTTTTTAGGTTAAGTAAGAAAAAAGTACATAAATACGCATAGGACAGTGTAACAAATAAAACAGTGTATAGATAATTAATTTAATAAACATATATTTTCTTCTAGAGGACCTGATGACTATGGATTAATATTTACTTTACACTTATTAATATGTATCTCGATTCACATTTTACTAACGTACGAAACTATTAACGCCGAAATACATGTGCTGCCACCACTTAGCCTTTATGCAAGTTGGAACAAAGTTTTGGCGCCCATATTTAAATACATCGATCTCTATAGTCTAGTCCCAAGGTACACTACGTCCCAAAGTACACACTTCTCCCCTACATATTTTTCGTCATGTCAGTGATCTCACAAAAAGGTCTTTGTGTTCGTAGCCTGGTAATTGTGATGATTAGTCGTGTTTGGGGGTTAGAGTTTTATTTAGCTGTTAGTTAAAAATGTCTATTGAGTAAAGTAAGTTAAGTTTCACTATTCTAATCACGTTTAGAAATTGCGATTTAAAATCCTATCTGCAAGTCTTTCTGTGTGGTTTTATAAACCTTTTAAACTACGAATCGTAGTGCATTTGGAATCCGGAGATTTTGTTTTGAGCAATTATGTTTGTTGCGGAATTTATTTTAAAGCAAATTTGACTATGAATGTCTTGAATATGTTTTCCGAATTCTGTAGAAGGTTCTCTAGTCAGTGTTCCAATTGCTGCCATTTCACACCCAAGCAACCGAAATCTTTACATCTCGAAAATTTAATTTTAATCTAGAAGATTTTATGACTTGCAAGATATACCTATGTCGCCTGCTGTATAAATATCATCAGACAGACATTTTTGAATAAATTTCTGTGGAAACAGATGTAAGGTTAGTCATGTGACATCCCCCTTTTTATGGTTGAAACATTTTGGAAGTTTTGCAACATTTTTAAAGTCCAAGATACTACAACCTTCAGCAACTGTAACGTGTGTTAGTAACTCCAGTGTACAATAGAGAAGCCTATAACTAATATCAAAACCTGTGTTTAATTTAATCAGCCATAGATCCCCACAAGAAAGTTGTATTTTTAAATGTTACAAGTCACAGCAATTAGTCAACAAGATAACTACTGTGATCAAAGAGTTGCACTTCCAAATGTTTAAATGTGCTTAGTATTCTTATGAAAAGATCTACAGAGTATTACAGAACGTTTCCTGTTTACATAAAGCTTATCTGTCAGTTTCCCTACTTATTGCTATTTGTCAAAATATCACAGTTTTTTCTACTTATTATAGTATTATATGCTATTTATAAGGTCTTACAATTACAAACAGTTAAATGTATAATGTACAGACAAACATACAGGTTTCAGACAATTTAACAATTATTTTGCTCTGTGTGATCTGAGAGATGAGATTGGAGATGTGTATCTCGGAAACTAAAGATTTAGTTTATCTGGAGGTTTTGATTTCCCACCAGATTTAGTTTTAATGGTAACAGAATTGGTGGCAGGGTTATCCTCCCTTTTTTGGAAATCGTAAGAAGTTTTGTTTATGTCAAAAGAAGTGCTAGGAAGTTCTAAATCTAAAACAAAATTATCGTCAGTCTTTTGAGATTTTTTAGCATCTTCCAGAAGTTTTTTACTTACAAAGCCTTCAAAATCAGAATTGTTGAATGAGTTATTTACAGTTAAGGTAATGTTTTTGTCAGGTGGACTCGAAAAGCTTGAGTTTCCACTGAAAATTGTCTGAACTTTCGCTACAGCTACCAAGAAAAGAGTTATCATTATTGTTTCCCCGCTCCAATGACATACCTTCCTTTTCCTTGTTATTATCATTAATGGATGTTTAGTTTTCCAAAGCATGACTTTCACTTTCCACCACTCTCAAAGCTTTACTTGAAAGTTGGAAATTACTTTCTGAAAATAGACTAGGGTCAGTCCCTGTTTGATAAGAATTTTGAAAATTTCTTGAAAAAGTTTTTGATGCACAAAATTCCCTAATGAATTTTCTGTTGCGCCTGAAAATAGAGCCGTTTTCTAATTGAATCAAATATGAACGAAAAGGTAATTTTTTTAAAATTTTTCCATCTTGCCATGGCGTATTTGGCTTAATTTGAATCTTTACAAAAGTATTGACTTTTAAAGGTAGTAAAGATTTTTTGTTTTTCTCAAAGTATTTTTTCTGATTAGTTTGAGTTTTCAAAATGTGTGAATTAAACTTTTTTCTATTAAAATTTTTTGAAAACTTTTTATTTATCTCAGGAATAGTGGATCTTAAGTTCCTGTTCATTAGTGCGTTAGCAGGAGAGCTTTCGCCATTCAACGGTGAGTTTCTAAAATTTAATAGTGCTAAATATAGATCCTTTTTGTCCAGAAAACATTTCTTTAAGAGATTTTTGAAAGACTGAACAGTTCTTTCAACTTGACCGTTCGACTGAGGATACAAGGGAGAAGAAGTTATGTGCTGAAATTCCCAATCTTTAACAAAATTTTTAAACTTTAAGCTGCAAAAATTTGGACCATTGTCGGTCATCAAGGTCTTTGGAATATCGAAACGTGCAAAAACATTTTTGAATTTATTAATTAAATTTTGAGAAGTTACATTGTTATTTAAATTAATAACCTCTACAAACTTGGAATAGTAATCAATGATTAAAAGATAATTTTGTAACTGAAATTGAAAAAGATCCGCAGCTACCTTTTGCCAAGACAGTCTGGGAATGTCGTGAGTCTTCAAAGGCTCCGAGCCCTGAGATCTTCGATGTGTCTGGCAGATGTAACATGATGTTACGATGTCCTCAATCTGTTTTCGCATACCTGGCCAGAAAAATGACAAATTTGCCCTATCCAACGTTTTTTTATAGCCTAAATGTTCATAATGAAGTTTCTGGAGTATTTCTTGCCTAAGAGCTTTGGGAACTACAAGTTTTTGTCCCTTGAAAATTAGATTTTCAATGCAAGAAACTTCATTTTTGAATCTATAATAGAACTTAACACTCTCCGGACAGGTTTTTATGCTTTTCGGCCAACCACTCTCCAATATATTTTTTAATGTTTTTAATTCAGGATCTTCCCCTGTTAGTTTTTGAATTTGTTGCTTTTTACTTTCTGTGATATTGAGTGAAAGTTCAACGGCATAGATTTCAGATTCAATGTCAAAATCTATGTTTTCATTGAAATTTAATTTAGGATTATAGGCTCGACTTAAAGTGTCGCTAAGAATTAATTTTTTGCCCGGTTTAAAGACTAGTTCAAAGTCATATTTTAATTGCATTAGCATTCTTTGAAGCCGTGGAGGACAAAGATGTAATGGCTTTTTTATTATTGAGATAAGAGGTTTATGGTCAGTTTCTAGGCGAAATTTTCTTCCGAAAACATACTGATAAAATCGAGTAACGCCAAACCAACAAGCTAAAAGCTCCTTCTCTATTTCTGAGTAACGAGTGTGAGTTTCTGTTAAGGCACGACTTGCATAAGCACAAGGTCGGTTATTTTGCATTAAAGTCGCAGCCATTCCGCTTAAGCTAGCGTCAACAGAAATAGTAGTTTCTTTATTAGTGTCAAAAAATTGTAAGCAAGGGGTTTTTGTTAGCATTAACTTTAAATTTTGAAATGCTCTCTCGTGTTCTTCATGCCATTGAAAAATAGTGTCTTTTTTTAACAAAGAGCGCAAAATTGAGGTTTTCTTAGATAAATTTTCAACAAATTTGGCTATGTAAGTGACCATGCCTAAGAAACGTTGTAAATCTTTGACGTTTCCAGGGCTAGGCATGTCAATAATTGCTTGAATTTTAGATTTGTCAACTTCTATGCCTTGTTCGCTTATTTGATGTCCCATATATTTTATTTTTTTACATAAAAATTTACATTTTTCTTGGTTGAAACGAATATTATGTTTTTTGGCAGTCTTAAGGACTTTTTCTAAAATAGAGCAATGCTCTGTAATAGAGCTACTAAATATTATTAGGTCATCGATGAATATCGCACAACCCTATATGTTTCCAAAAATTTCATACATTCTTTCTTGGTAAACCTCTGAAGAACATGAAAGACCATATAGTAGACGACAAAAAGAGTATCTACCTACAGGTGTCCCAAAAGTACAAATGTTTTGACTTTCCTCATTCAATTTTACCTGCAAAAAGCCTTGAGTAGCATCTAACGTGCTAAAAAATTTTGAGCCGTGTAATTTAGAGCTAATTTCGTCCCACGTGGGTAAATGAAATGTAGGTTTTTTTATTGATTCATTAAGCTTATATGGATCCATGCATATACGTAAGTTTCCGTTAGTTTTTTTTACAATTACTATAGGGTGGAGCCAGTCAGTACTTCCCTCCACTCTTTTGATAATTTTTGCCTTTTCTAATTGATTCAAAGTGTATTTTAATTTATCTATTTTGGCCAAAGGTATTTTTCTAACAGGACTAATTGATGGTGCGACATCTTTTTTAAGTTCAATATGATATTCCCTTTTAAGACAGCCTATACCTTTAAAAATATCTTGATATTTATTCAAAATTTTGTTTAAATTAGAATTATCTTGAAAATTTTTATCAATTGTCTGTATTTTTTTTATTAGTTCAAGGTCTAAACAGCCTTTGAGGCCTAAAATTAGTGTGCTATCCAATTCGACAGCGTAAAACAACAAATTACAAGTTTTATTGTTAGTTCTACATCTGAGAAATAGTTGACCGAGAACAGGTAGAGAATGTTTTGTATAAGAGCTAAGTTTGATATTTGTTTTTTTGCAAATTTGACATATTGAAATTTATTTGTTTTAATACTTTTATCGGTATTATATTTGCCATTGCTCCTGTTTCCGGTTTGAATACTGTTGTGTGACTGTTGTTGATCTCAACGCTCGCGGTCCATGAATCCTCCGACACCGTTTCGATTGTCCCCGACTGCCTCGACAGGTGATGGGTAGGCAGACTTCGCTCAATGGAATCTAAAAGTAAAAATCTCTGAACAGTATCTCTTTCATCGAGAGATTGTGTTTCGGGTGCCAGTGTGTGAATGTGTTTGTGTTTAGAGTTTTTGTGTAGGTTATTATTTAATTGCTGAAAATTAGAATTATGGTTATTGTTATTTGGAAATTTTAAACATACATTCGAAAAGTGGTTAAACTTTTGACAACGAGAACACTTAACTCGGTAAGCTGGACATCTCCGAGGTTGGTGTGTTTTCCCACAGTTACGACAGACTTGAACTGGCCTTGTTATCTTCTGCTGGTTTAACCTCGCCCCTGGATTGCTGCTGTTTCGGAATTTGGAGTGGACTGAATGAATATCGCCTCCGTTTGAATTTCCAAAACCATTTGTAATCTGACGGTTATGTTCTTTTGTTGATTCAGAGGTGGTGCAGAAGTTTACAGCCTCCTCGAGAGTCTTGCAGTCTTTGTCAAACAGCTGCTTTCTCAATTTGTCACATCTTATTCTACACACAAGGATATCTTTGACTAATGATTCTCGTATGTTGGACAGTTCACATGATAAACACAAATTTTTGATTTCGATGATAAACTGTTCAATATGTCCGTCTTTTTGTCGACAAGACAGAAATTTATATCTTTCATACGTCAAATTCGACTTTGGTAAAAAGTGATCATCAAATTTCTTCAGCAATAGTTCAAGTGTTTCAGTTTCCTCATTCAAAAAAGTAAAAGTATTATAAATACGAATACCTTGATCTCCTATCAGCGTTAGAAGTTGTGCACATTTGGTTAAGTCGTCCTTTTTGATGATTTCTGTGGCTTTCAAATATGTTTCAAACTTTTGCTTCCAGAACATCCAAGTTTCTGATAGGTTTCCGCTTGAAATGCACATGGGCATAATCCCTCGGTCCATACTAAGTGAAATATTTCAAAAAAAATACCTTGGTGGCTGAAAGCCTGAGCCTGAACTTTGGTTGGCACGTTGGCGTCTCGATGGTCGAAAATTAATCTTCAATCATCCAAGAAATGTGATGGCTTTTCTTTCTTTTTATTTAGTGGATTGCGAGCATCATTGGCTTCGTTTTGGTACGTTTATTTTTGACTGCGCCATGTTAATTTATGTCTTAAATTAACAAATTTTAGGTAGTCGAAATGAAAGACATGTTGATGGTTCGAGCAGTGTAAGGAAAACTGAATTTATTTTATATTTTCTAGGTTACACATTATAAAAAGACAGCTGACATCGCACACAGCAGTGTTGCCAATGTGTATATAATGAATACAGCTACTAATTACTAATGGCGGAGATACACTGGCGAGATACTTGCGACAAAACTCGAGCGAGCGACTTCCGCATCAGTTTACACTTGAGCAATAATAATTGTGATTTTACTGTCGGGGAAGTTCAGCAAGTACAGCTTAATCAAGTTCTCACCAAGCTATTTACACTGTCAGCAAATTTATACTTGCATAATGTGTTCGCGGCTGACAGTGCTGACACAGTGACAGTTTTTAGTTGAAAACATAACATGGCACCAGTAAGATGTGTTCGTACTGCAGCAGCATTATTATTATATAACGGTTACAATAAAAAAAATAAAAAGAGGCGAAGGTTTTGGGTACGAGATTGGATATTACGTAGAGAAAAATATGGGGCCTACAACAAGCTCATTCGTGAGCTGAAAATTGAAGATGCACAACAGTTTAAAAATTTTATTCGCATGTCAGCAGTCGACTTTGAGGAACTTTTATCAAAAGTGGGTAGAATAATTCAAAAGGAAGATACTCATTTACGTGCTTCGATTTCCCCTAGTGAACGTCTTATGGTGACATTACGCTTTCTTGCTACTGGTAAGTATTTTATTTGAATTTACTAGAACGTTATTACTAAAAAGAATTATTTTATATAGGCGACTCCCACCAGTCACTAATGTACCTCTTCAGAATTCCAGCGTGCACAATGAGTGGCTTTATTCCACAAGTCTGCTCAGCACTGTACCAAGAACTGAAGGATACTTACTTAAAGGTATGCTTTATTTAAGGCACATATAAAATAACTACATACAGTTTTACAAACAAAAAACATTTTAATGAAATAAACCTATATGAAAAAATAAATATTTTTCTGCAACTTATAAATCTTGAAACGTTAAATTTGAAAACTGGGTCTGATTCTGAGTATTGTACACAACTGGAGATTCAAGAGATGTGTAATTTGATGCGTTACTTGAATAATCAGAAAATGAAAGCAAAGCTGAGGGCTCCTGTTCTCTTGCATCCTCATCGGATATACGCATTAATGCTTCATTAATTAAACGCTTAACCTTTCGTTTGTTTGCTGGATTCTTTATTTGTCGAATTTCAGATGCTACGTAATCTCCATAAATTTGCTCATCATCAACGGGTTGGTTTAGCAAATGTAAAGCTTTCTGTTGTATTTCCTCTGAAATTATGTTGCACTTACTACTTTTAAGAGAACGCTTCTTTTGTGGCGGGGACTTTGGTCCTGCAGATATTTCAGAATCATTCTTTTCACTTTGAGTGGAGGAGTGCTATAGGGAAAAATACATTTATTTTATTTTTTAAAACTGTCAGTTAAGTTAAAACAAAAACATATATATTTTATTTCAGATTCCCTTAACAAAGGAAGAATGGCTTGGACACTCAAAAAAATATTTGCATAGATGGAACTTCCCTCATTGTATTGGCGCCCTGGATGGAAAACATATAGTTATGCAGGCGCCAAAGAATAGTGGAAGTTACTATTATAATTATAAAAATACACACAGTATTGTATTATTGGCTTTAGTTGACGCCAGTTATACATTTACCTATGTGGACGTTGGTTGTAACGGACGAATATCAGATAGTGGCGTGTTTAATAATTGTACACTCAGTTCAGCTTTAATGAACAACGAGTTGGATTTACCACAACCTTCTCCACTGTCAGGGAGAGAAAAACCAATGCCATATGTAATTGTCGCAGATGATGCATTTCCAATGAAATCATATCTAATGAAACCATTTCCTTACAAGGATCAGCCTGGTCCAAATCGCGTTTTTAATTATCTCTTATCCAGAGCACGAAGAATAGTGGAAAATGCGTTTGGAATCATCGCTAATACATTTAGAATATTAAGAAAGCCAATATTGCTGGAACCGGAAAAAGTAAAGAAAATTGTACTGGCTATATGTACATTGCATAATTTTTTAATGAAACGAAAAGACTCCGCAGGTAGATATGCTCCGGCAGGTTCTTTTGATACGGAAGATGAAGATACGCATGCTGTTGTCAATGGGTCATGGCGACGTGATTCTGGTACGCCCACAGATAATTTATTACCACTTCAGAGATGTGTACAACAAAATTATTCTACCGAAGCTAAACTTGTGTGCAATGAATTTAAAGAATATTTTATATCTGTTAACTGGCAATATAAATATATATAATAATAATAATAGTCTGTAAAGTTTTTACTTAACATAAGAGATTTTTTTGTTAACAAAAATATATAAGTTTTACAGTTACAACGCGAATTTGTCTGTCAGATATTTTTTAGAAAAGAAAACAAATAGGTACTTTTAATTACATAGGTATATGTTTTTATTCGTATGTGTATTGGTTATTAATATTATTGTGCGAAACTAACTAATCTGCTGACTAAAGTCACTGCCAGCATTGAATTATACTCACCGTAGGACTGACGGTAGCTGAGCGGCCAATAGTTGCTGCCAGGGAAGCACGAGTGGCCGGAAATTGGTTCGAATCCAACACGGGGCAGAATTTTTCTGTTCTACCCATGGATGTTTGTGATTGTAAGGGTGGAGGGTAGTGTAGATTAGTAGGTAAAAAGGGCCAAATATGGCCTAATTGCCAGTAAGCTTCAGTACCTTTTACTCACCGTATTTAATATAAATTAGCTTAATACCTAATTACATAATTTAAAAATAGGTAGATACTTACTAAGTTATCTGTACTTAGTTTCAGAATTTTCCACCGAACGCTGAATAAATTTTAAAGCAGAAAAATATGGCCAATTAGATATAGAAACTTCATCTGTTCCTGCACCGCTTTTTTTAGTTTTTATTTTCTTCACTTCCTGCATAAATTGACTTCTGAGGTTATGTAATTTTCGTGATATTTCGTTATTATCTGTATTAAGCTGTGATGCAATTAATGTTAACGCATCTTGTTTTTTATTTCTGTTTCTGTAACCTACAGAATGCACATCCCACAGAACAGAATTTTCTTCGTACAGAGTTATTAACATTTGTATTTCCGTATTTGTCCAAACCTTCTTGTTCTCCGCCATGTTGAACTCGCACTGTTCACTCGCCAAATATCGAAACAAACTGGAACTATTGTAATAAATTGCGCAAACGCAGTTATACCTATTTAGACTTGCAAGTTAGAATGTTGCGTGAGTTCTTGTGCGAATGCAATAATATCGACTCACCGCGCTGTTTAGACTAATGACAGCAGTGTCTGACAGAACTCGCGCTTGTTTTCTCGCTAGTCTACAGGCCCCTTAAGGTTAGTCATGTGACACTTGTTGTCCAATCTTCTCCGTAATGTTTCATTAGCAACATTTCAACGCCTCTTATTTTAAGAGAACTTTAATACGTAAAGTTGTGAGAAATTAGACGATTGTTAAATTAAAGAACAAAATCTTTAGTATTTATTCTATTTAATTTATAATATTTAGTATATCTTGTGCAGGAGAAACTATAAAAACATAAAAAACATTGTATGTCTAGATAACAATAAAATTTAGTATACAAATAACTTACTTTGAGGTTTATATTTTAATATCTCCCCTTTAATCGCTATGTAATGTATGTAGTAGTAATGCACTTGATCCAATTTTCCTGGCTTGAGGTGGTTTGATGATGGTTGTCACCACACCCTACGCAAAGTTAGAGTTTTTTAATTTTTCATTTTTAATTTTCCTTTCTTTTCTTTCTTCTTTTTTACGACAAGCTTCCAATTTCTTTTCGGCTAAAACTCTACGCTTGCTAATATTATCCTCTCCTGTTAATGCTGTAGCCAACTGGCGCCAACGCTTTTTGTTAGACGTTAATGGTACAGGGCAGATAACATTTTACCTTAAAAAGAAAATATATTTGTAGGTATACCTAGTATCTATATGAATTATGGAAATATTTAAGTAATGCTCGGTCGACCCACTACTGACATGGGACTAGTGTCCATCTAAAATAAGAACAACCAAGCCATCAGGTTTTCGAGGAACAAACTGAATTTTAATCCAATCGAAAAATATTGTGTTTACGTCGATTTTTTGGACATGACAACTATCGATCCGGGTGGCATTCCAACTTCGTACTTATTCCTTTTATTTTTACCTTTAAAAATACAGGTTTGTGGAGTAAACATACCCTCAGTGTTGCAACATATGTAGTGAGCATGTACTCCTCCAAAGAAGATTGGGTAGCTGAAAAGAAAAAGTCAAGTTAAATATTACGCATTTAATAAAGATCTGGCTATGACCGGGCCCTTATACAACATATAAACAAAAGACAATCCTTGTAATAACCTATAAGTATAATCAACAATGTCACCTGTTAGTTGCGACCTTCTGTCCGTGAAATGATGGGGCTGGGGGAGCCGGAGAGACAAATAGGCTATAGTTTCACTTGATACAACGTGGTGCACCACCATCTAATTCCAATAACGAAACAAATACCACTCGCAATTATTATTTGATAATTGTGTTGCGTTTGGCTATACAGATGGAGTGCCGTAACGCGGTGTTACTTTACAACAGTTTTGGAACGCTCTTCAATAAAAAACCGAGTAATATTAAAATAATATGTTAGCGGCCAACATATATAATAATATAAACAATTACCTACCTCTCCATAGTCTAATTATTTAAGAAATGTGACTCATTATGTGTTTTTTATTTTTTTTTAAATTGTGTAAAGTCACCTGGCTATGGTGTCAAATTACACGTATATTAAAAATATAGGAATACGTAAAGATAACCATCCTTGAGGTTACTTTACACATTCAGGATCTTTTAAAAAATGTTAGAAGTGGTACATAAAAAAATTAGGAAAAATTATAGGCAATCAGAATGGTTAAAAATGCTTTATTTCTGCTTCAGGTACATTATAAAAGTCAATATAATACCTATAAGTACATGAACATAAAATATAAATTCTCATATCACATTAAAATCAAAATAAACAAACATTCTTTGGTACCTAGGTATGTATAACTAAACTAGATACCTATAAGTATTATATATTATCACATAAACAAAAATAAACAAAAATTCTTTGGTAGGTAGATTATGTAGAACCAGTCTTAAAACTTGTATTTTTCAGTCTCCAATTCGAATGCGTAAGTACCTCTTCTCGCGGTTGGCATTTTTAAATAGGTAACTATGTCGTCTTCATCTTGTAGTGATATGTCATCTAGGGGAGGGAAAACAAATATATTTTTCTGTTTTTGTCTCATATATTTGATGACCAATTCGGGACGATCATACCTGTATAATCTGGCCCACAAAGTGTTTAAGAGACTTTTTAGAGGCTAGTTTAATAACGACAAAGTTGCCCACTTTTGGTAATGCAATTTCTTCACATTCTCTTCAACCTCATTTTTATTGCAACTTCCCCCGGTGTTGACTCATTCTCATCAGATATTTCCATATTTTCTTTATCAGAATCATCAATATCTGAACACAGATCTTCAAAAGAAACGGACTTTCCCGGCTTAACTTTTAACATTTTTTTCCTTTCACGTGGTTTTTGAGTTGATGGCTGGCTGCGGGACTCTTTCAAATATGTTAGCAAAGAGCCGTTAATATTTTGTGTGACGTTATGTTGCTCTGCTCTTGTCGAAGGCAGCCTTTTCAAAACCTCCTGCGGGTTGAAAGGACATATCCCAGTTGCGCGAAAGGCTGCAGCAATTGTCTTTTTGTTGGTCAAATCTAATTTTTCCATTAATTTTTTGAGTAAAGAAGGGAAAGAGGTTTTATTCAAAGTTTGCTCACGAGGATTCTGAATTTTGTAGTTCATAAGAATACCTCTCCATGTTCTCTTAAGCGGTGCGTAATATCCGATATCCAAAGGTTGGATAATGTGGGTGGCATTTTTGGGCAAAAAAATGAACCTAATATTATTCCGTTGACACTCTTTTATGATGGAAATATTAAGGTGGGATGACAAGTTATCCCATACAACAACTTTTGTTCCTTCAAGTTTTTTTGCCCAAGGAATAACAATAGTGTCAAACCAATCTTCAAAAGTGAATGAATCAAACCATCCTGATTTCGATCTATTATACCGGGCCATTTTAGGTCCACCAATCGTCCACTGGTTATACAATATCTCCGCCTTATACACTGTATATGGTGGCAAAACTTCACCATCTGCCGTGACTGCAAACATAATGGATATTGATACTTTCGATGTATTCAGTACACGTTCTGGGTACTTCATACCGCGCCTAAATATGCACTTGGTAGATCCGGGATCGTCTGATAGTTTCGTTTCGTCAAAGTTCAAAATATTAGAAGGTGGGACATTTTCTATACTTTTCTGCAAATTTTGGAAATATTCTACCATTTCTTCTTCAGATTTCTCTGCGCGACATCTTTTTATATTTTGGCAGCTTCTCTTAGACAGCCTGTTTTTATGTCGATCCAATAAATTCAATACCCAATCATGGCCTGGCAAATTATCTCCTTACAGGTTTTCCAGCTTGTTCCAAATATTTCTTGACTAGTACTCTCAGATCAAAAGAAGTTAAAGGACTTCCAAATTCAGCAGCGACGAGAAGAACGTCAACCAGGTGTCTCTCTTCAAGTTCGGTTAATTATACTTGACCGCCAACAGTATTTGTATGTTTCAATTTTACTTTATTCCATAGGGTCTTCCAGGGAATGTTGTACCGTGCTGCAGCTTCCCTATAGGAAACGCCATTTTCCCGAACAGTCCGAATAGCATTTTCAATATCAGAATCTGTGTAATCTTTGTACTTCCTACTCCCTATTCTTCGCTTGTAGACGCGTCCCATAACGATTTAACCTGCAAAGAATAGACAATTGTTACATAAACACATAGTATTAACACATAGAATATGTGTCAAGTCACCCTGCTGAAGAAAAAAATTCATAACTTTTTACAGAAACGTTCTACTCTGTTCTATTCAACGTTCTATTCATTTGAAATCCTAAAGTTGTGATCTACAATGGTTGTATGAACTAGTACAAAGGCAGACAATTCCATATCAGCGAGTATTTTAGAGTACGAATGCTTAGCACTTACCTCTTACGAATTCGTAATGAAATTAGCGCGTCGCACAACCAGCCAGAGCGGCGATCTGACGTACACTAAACTATTCCCGCCGTTCCGTGGCCACAAGTCAATTTGTGACCTTGACTGTTGAGTAGCAAATATGTTACACCGCTGCCACATTTTTTTTTAATTTAATATTTTGTTTCAATGTGCCGGTTTGTGTAAAGTCACCACTGAGTTGCAAAGTAACACCGCGCTACGGTACAATTCTCCTGTCGACCGTTCTTAGCCAACTAACTTTCCTTTTCCGCTTAATTGATTTTCCCTTTTTTGTATTTAATAGTATAGTCGTACTCCTCCAATTTATGTCTCCCACTAACGAGGCTAGAGTCTAGAGAGAGAGGGTATTTTAAATTAAACAACTACTGCAGGGGTTGGTGATCTGTTTCGATAATAAATTTTGTACCAAACAGGTATGGTCTAAAATACTTTACAGAATTGACGATTGATAAGAGTTTTTTTTCAATTCTAGAGTAGTTACACTCAGCGGGATTAAGAGTTTTGGAATAGTAGGAAATTGGATGTCCATTTTAGCTCAATACGCTTGCAATGGCAAAGTTGGATGCATCGCAAGTAAGAGTAAAAAATGTTTTATGGAAATCGGGATAGGCTAATATGGGTTCGTTACAAAGTAAATTTTTGTGAAATCTTGTGAAAAATGATTTATAGAATCCTAAAAGTCCTAAAAAAATAATTTCTTTTACGGTTTTTGACAAGGGAATTTTTTTATAGCTTCTATTTTCTTTGGGTACGCCTGATACCTTCTGAGATTCCCTAAAAATTCTACTTGTTTAGAAAGATATTCAGATTTGGCTAGTTGTATCTTTAAATATGCTTCTGCTAGTCTTAAATACAAATTCTAAATTTTGAATATGTTCCTGAAGGGAAGTACTGAAGATAATGATATCGCCCATGTAGACAAAACAAATTTTATGTTGAAGGTGTTTGAGAAAGTTGAAAAGTTGTAGGAGCATTTTTTAAACTTTTTCCGTATTGAATGCAGTTTTTTCTATAGAATTTTTGTGCATCTCTATTTGCTTGAATCCACTCGCTAGGTCAAGGGTGGTAAAATATTGACATGTTCCAAGTTTGTCAAGGATGTCACTAATGTTGGGTAAAGGATATCTGTCTGTTTTTGTCTATTTTGGAATGTAAGTCGTTTGTAATCATACTTAATTTAGTTTTCTATACAGCTGACTGCTTGTTCTACAGGTACGAATGTCTTGTCTTACTCTAATGAATTGTTCATAATGGTGGGGTAAATTTAATTTAAAAATATTAAAAGCTTGCGTGGAAAGAAATGAAATTTGTCAGTTTGTTCATTGGCTGATAGGAAATTTTGTTGCACTTTATTTATAATTCTAGCCTTAAGGGCTATTAATTTTTGACCAAATGAATAGATTTCTTCATCTGGGGCTAAGCTGGTATATTGAAGTTCAAGTTCTAAAGTCTCTAAAGATTTATTATCCGAAAAATTTTGTTTAAAGACATTTCTAATTTCTGGCCTTGTTTTGATATCGGGCCTTTCTAGCAATGACTCGCGTGCATTACCTTGTATTTTAGTTTTAATGGATGCAAGTATGATAGTTTGCTGTCTGGGATTGTCACTACTAAGTGAATTAAATTTCGAGTTTTGTAAAAAAAATCCGGAAATTCTATATCTCTCCCTGTAAATATTGATATAAGTTTGGTTAACTTGTCTAATGTGTCCAAATTAAGAGTACTTGCCGATGTTGATTGTGTCATTTTGACTAAATTATTGTATCTTTCGGACCATCTTTCTTGCTCATACCCTGCATAAACGAGTCGAGACGATTCGAGACGAGTCGAGACGAGTCGAGATAATATGAAAGAAAACGAAAAAGTTTTTTTACTAAATATTTTATTTTCCAAATTATTTTTCTTGCTCACGTCCTGTGTAGGTGAGTCGAGATAGTATGAAAAAATAAAAGAGAAAAATTTTTACACTAAATTTCTTTCTAACCGCTCGGCTATGTAGTCGTTGCAAGGTTAAATTGAAATTGAAATCCGTAACCGCCTGACTAACTAAGTAGAAGATTAAATTAAAATCTCTAACCGAAAATTTTATTCTCAAAGACATTTGAATCAAATTTTCTAAAATTATACTCTATTTTTGATAGTTAAACTTGTCAGTTCAGTGGGAATAAGCGGACAGTAAGAATTTGCAAATCTGGTACTTACAGCTGTTAAGACTAGCTGACCAACCACTAGTAGTTCTGCCCAATAAATCTCTTCAATTGGTGCCAAAAAGATGAAGCTGAAGCTAGCAACTAAAATTAGGAGCTTCGGATAATCGAGTTCAGGGCCGAAATGCAAGGGGCCCCGGGGTGTTTCAGAAAATCCAAAAAGAAACACAATAAGCCGATTCGATACTTAATCGGTGAAAAAAAAATAAGAATAAGAGATAGTACCGAAACAAAATTTGCTAAATAATTGCAGTGCTAATAATTCGCTAATATATCTTTCGAAATGGGTGCGATATAACAGAAAATTTGAATTATTTTTTGTTGATAAGATTTTTTCGCTGATTTATTTGTTCTAGTCGAGGAGGCCGATTCAATAGAGGAACAGGAGCGTCGATCTAGATCGGTCGCGAATTATTAGCGAAATTTTCTTCGAAATTGGGCGGATTTTAAAGAAAATTTCGATTTTTGCTGTTCCGCATAATTTTTCGGCATTTTTTTTTGTTCCAAGACGGGGAGGGTGGTCCAATAGAAATATGGGACCGCGGATCGAGATCGTTTGCGAATTTATGGGCGAAAATGTCTCCAATAAGTTCGAAAATTTTGATTTTTTCTGTTCCGCAAAATTTTTCAGCGAATTTCTTTGTTCTAAGTCGGGGAGGAGGGTCCAATGAAAATATGAGACCGCGAATGGGGGTCGTTACGTTCGCGATTAATTCGTGAATTTCTGGGCGAAAAAGGATCCAATTGATACAGAAAGTTGGATTTTCCTTCTCTGCAAGATTTTCTGGGAATTTCGTTCGTTCCAAGTTGGGGAGGTGGATACAATGGAAATGTGGGTCAGCGGATCGAGGTCGTTCGCGATTAATTCGCGAATTTATGGGCGAAAAAGGGTCCAATTGATACAGAAAATTGGATTTTCTTTCTCTGCAAAATTTTTTGGGAATTTCTTTCGTTCCAAGTCGGGGAGGAGGGTCCAATGGGAATATAGGTCAGCGGATCGAGGTCGTTCGCGATTAATTCGCCAATTTACGGGCGAAAATAGGTCCAATAGATACAAAAAGTTGGATTTACGTTCTCTGCAAAATTTTTTGGAAATTTCTTAAGTTCCACATCGGGGAGGGGGGTTCAATGGAAATATGAGACCGCTAATGGAGGTCGTTCGCGATTAATTCGCGAATTTATGGGCGAAAATGGTTCCAATATATACGAATAAGTAGTTGAATTTTTTCTGCTCACAAGATTTTTCGGCAAGTTTTTTCGTTGTAAGTCGGGGAGAAGGGTCCAATGGAAATATGGGACCGCGGATGGAGGTCTTTCGCGATTAAGTTGCGAATTAATGGGCGATAATGGGTCCAATACCGGCTAATTTTATTGTTTTCATTCGAGAGACGGGTCCAATAGTGAAGTAGGACTGCAGCTAAAGTAGTTCGAGTTGGATTCGTGATTTCATGGTTTGCAATGTGTCCGATTTATTGGAAGTTCTTCTTTTTTTTGCTCTGCATTGTTTCTTCGCTAGTTTCTGCCTTCTAAGTTGGGGACACAGGTCTACTTGATAAATGGGACCGCAAGTTGATGCCGCTCCCGAAAAATTTGCAATGTTTTTGGTTAAGGTATGGTTCGATAAGTCGAAGAATCATAGAAAGGTTGGAATATTTGTTTAGATTATGTAGTACGAGGGTTATGTTACAGTTTTGTGTATCATTTTACATTACCCTTTACTTTACAGCTAATCTTTTGATAGAAAATTATATTTCTAAGTAGGGGTGAGAAGGTAAAATTAAAAGCAAACACCATTTTATTAAACCTAGTGTGTCAAACTTAAACATTCAATATATTGGTTTAACTACTCAATCAAGTAAATAAAATTATATCAATAATTATTTTGTAACTTTTCCCATGCTAATTATTTGTAATTGCACGATATGCAACATTCGAGATACTCTCGACTTGAAGAAAAGCAATTTCAAGTATGATTCGTAATGGATAATATAGTAAACAATAAATACTCTTAACAATTTCAATAAATCTAAAAAAATATATTTTAAAACAGTAATTGAATATAAGTTATTGCAACAAAACTTCTCTTAAATAATCTTTGGTTGTTGTCCATCCAACTGGTGGTGTATTATAAATCTCCATTGACTTATCTCGTACATATTTACTCTGGCTTGCGTTTTCTAATCTTATTTTTTCCTCCTGTGTCAATTTCACGTCTTCAAAAAATGACGTAGTGACGCCTTTGGCATTATTGTTTTTTATTAATACTTTTCTAATCGCTCATCGAGCATTTGCCATTTCATTATTTTCAAAGTCTATAGGCGCTGCAACACATATCATATATGACCATAAGCACACATGTACTCCGCAATTGTAGCTGTCATTCTGTTGCAAAACATCTGACAGAGCGTATGTTTTCCAAACCATCGATGAGTTCTTCCTAGTCTTGTAGCCATACATGTCTGCAAGTTCTATCATTTTTTCAATGACTTTATGGTTCCTGAAATCGTTAAGTTTCATTGACTTTTTCTTGCTCCGCCACTTTAAACTTGAATCGATATAAACAATCGTCTTTTCATCATGGTTTATTAAAATTAAAAGCCACTGACTGGAGTCCCTAAAGATCGGTAACAACCAAAATTTATACTTATCTACTTTGTTTTTGATCATCCAATTTTTCAATCCTTCACTCAAACAACCGTTCTTTACGAAGTTTCCAGTCAAAAGTGATTCAATTAATATAATGCTACGCCCTACCTTTCTAGTATAGTCATAATTGAAATAAACGCGTTTATAATGTAATCTGTCAACCAGTACTCTTTTGGGTTAAATTTTTTTGGTGGAATTTGTATTGTTTGTAAATCTACTTCTGTTATATGAAAAGTGTGGACTTGTATTTCCGATATTTCGTCTTCGGCATCATTATCATCAAGCTCGAAGAATTTCTTTTTTGCCTCATATCCTTTTGTTATTTTTTCGTCTGAGAACGAATTAGTTTCAGGATATGGGTGATTATTTTGGTCCTGACTTTCGTTATCATCAATTTTTTTTGATATTGTAAAGAAACTATTATTTCTCTTTTTTATTGTATCAGGTCCTTTCTTCTATGTTTCTTCTGCAAAAGCATCGTCGCGAATTTCTCCAAGTTTGGTTGTTTTTTTATTCCCTTTTTTATTGAGCTTCAAAGTATCATTCTTTTTCTTCTCAGTTTTTTTCTTGGATTGCTTTTCTTTTGACGCTCTGTCAAAATTGGTATGTTACGCTTTAACAATCTGCCAGGCAATGCCTCCTCTTGACTTTGAATGAATTGTGTAATCTCAATATTTTTCTTATTATCAAACAACATTTTTATTATTTTATGCCAGTTTTCTATACTTGCGTTTGAATCTCTAAGAATTTTAAATTTTTTTATTATAATTGCAGACCACAACGGAAAATAAGTTAGCCACGTTACTAAAATATAGTAAATTATTTCTGGCCAGTAGTATTTTTTGCGCTTGCTTAGCTCTGCTTGTTTGTTCTTTTCTTCTGAAGAAATATTTTTTTCTTCTCCAGAAGAATCGGCTTCATCGGATGAACTGTACTCAATGTCAGCTGCCTCACTCTCACTATCGCTATCGTTTTTTACTTCATCATCATTTTCAACGGAGTAATCGCTCGCATTATCTGTTGGTTTTTGCATTGTTTCTTTTTTTTACGATTTTTGTTTTTTACGTACTCTGAAACATTATTCTCTTGGCAGAGTTTTACTGTGAAGTAATGCAAAGTGCCGATAGTAGAAGGAATTTTCAATATTTGTTGTTGTCATCGGTGCTTCTTTAATTTGTTTTTCTCTGACCCTGTAATCAAGTTTTTTGTATTATACACAATATCAAAGTTGAAATTTGTAGAGATAATATTTTTTCGTTCTTCTTCTTCAAGATCTCCCATGAAAATTTTAATCATCCCGACAAATACATGTTCGGCTGCTTGAATGGTCGTGCAATGTATGTGTGTTGATACTGCTCGCATAGCAATCTCCATTTCTTCTTTACATAATCAAAGCCCTTTAAAGTACCTTCGACCTGTATTGAGCATATGTGAAGAATAAATATGTATTGTGGTCAAATCAGATAATTTATCTGAATTCACATATGCGGCGTTCATATAACATGTAAGATTACATTCATTGAACGCTTTACATGACGCCTGCAAAATCGCTAAACTAAAGTCACTTTCTATTTTATCAATCAACGGTTTTCTTTTAGGATCTAGAGATTTTAAGTCATGCACAACGCTACTTAAAAAATATGTTATAGCCGGTATATTGTGGCTTGTATTTATAAATTCAGCTACGGGGAAAGGGCCAATGTGATGTTCTGTAATTCCTGGCAAAAGGAGTGTATAGTAACAAACTTTGGCGGAATTTTCATGCAATCTTTTAATTAGTTTCCCTGTGGCGTCTATGTAACAAAATGTCGATCCCGGTTTAAATTTTAATAAAACATGCAATTGTTGTTCCGTATATAAATGAACTTGGAACTTCTCCAAATTTTTGGATGAATCCATTTTCAATTTTTTTTTGGAGTCCAGGTTTCATTATATTTCTCGATTAATCGATATACACAAGTAATTGTATCTTGATTTATGAATCGTTCTTTTTTAGCTTCGGATTGAACTTTGTGGATTATGTCCAAACTTGGGATTCCATTAAAATTTCCTTTCTTCAACACATCTTGATCCGCGGAGCCAAGTATTTCTTCTTCGCAGTGTAATCCTGATTTACCATCCATTTTGGATTTTAGTTCTTCGCGATCAAGTCCACTGAAAAACCGTCTATGATTTTCATATTCTTTGTGATTAATTTCACTCTCGTAAAAAACATAAATTTCCGCAAAATCTTGTAAGAGCGGTTTTTCCTTGTATACAAATTTATATTCAGTACAGTAACTATTTTTGCATTTCGCTCGTGCTGAAAATGTTACTTCGCCATTTCGGCAGGTGTACATGTGTTTTCCTACAAAAGTTAGAACACAATATTTGTAACAATCTAATTTTTGAAAAATTTTGTTAAGTGCTGACGAGTACCCTTTTTTTAATTTGTTGTCTTTATCCAAGAAGTCAGTCCAAAAACTTTTTGTACTTTCAATGGCTTCCCTTCAAACTTACACGAAAATCGTACACGTTTTTTTTCTGCTCGACATTCCATACCTCCTCCGGCATTTCGGTCTTCTGAATATGCTTTTTTGTTTTTTTTTTTTCATCGCTATCATTATCCACCGAATCCGAAGCATCGTTTATTTGGACATTATCAAAAGTATCTTTTGAGAGAGGCTCACTGTATGAGTCTAATGAATGATTGTCAGGTCCATCGTCTACAATATTGTCTTCATCGACTAAAAAAATAAAATCACTGATAAAATATTTTAGTTATTTTATTAGTACTTTTATCGTTGAAGCTTGATCAAAATATTGACAGTTTTGTTACATATTTAATTTTTTCAGGCAACATGTCTATGAATGTAAGTAATTGATATTCTGTAATAAAATAAAATGATAGTAGGTTTTTCTCCTAAATTTTCATATTTAGGGAATGATTTTATTGGTTTTTTTTTTTTTGGTATCCAGATTCCACCTAACGAAGAATGTACTTGATAGTAAAATATCATATTGTTTGCTCAGTGGATTTAAATACTTGCTTGCTTTTTGAAAAATTGTTCGAACAACAGAAAGAGATAAACCATTTGAAATTGCTTTTCAAGAAATTTACCGAAAAATAATCATTTAATAAAGTTATTTATTCGTGGTTTCGTGATGTTTACTTAAAAGTTATTTACGCTTTTAAACTCGGCGTAACAATTTTTATAATTATATTCATTCTTTCAACAATCAGTATAAGGAAAAAAGTACACTTGAACAATTTTTGTTTCAAAATGTAGTGAGACGCCTCGGAGAGAAAACTGTAAAAATAAAAGTTTCTGATGTAAATTTTACATTTTCTGTAAAAATTACACTTTAAAAGTGTAAAATTATATTGGAAACTGTAAAAATTATTTGTAACAATTGAATTTTTTAACATGTAAATTAGAACTGTAGTTTTTTCCAATTTTTTCGCCGAGGCGCCTCTTTTTGCTGTAGAAACTGTAATTTGTAAACTGTATATTTTCCGTGTAGCCTTTATATTTGGAATTGATTCAAATTTAGTAGTCAATGAAATAAAATATCTATTAGTCACTTTGATGATCATTCAACTGGATTTGCTTCAGTTGTCTTCAGGTTAAACCTCAAAAATGGATTATTTTTGATGGATTAACTCTTTATTGAATCAAAAATTTTATATGGAATTATTTTACTTCTCGTTTATAACATAATATTGTTATTGCATTTGAGTTGCTCATTGTTCACTTAGTCTAACAGTTATAATAGTTAAATGAATAATAATAATAATCAAAGATATAATCATTACTGTAATTTTGAAATGAGTAAGTAAGATAGCGATTACAATTATTTCATTGGTGACTATTTAATTAACTGCTTTTGATCTTTTTTATTTGCGAAAATGTTTTTATTTATCAACGATGGTATACAATTTTTGTTCGATGTGACACCGAGAAGAGCATATCATGCAATGTCTTCTCTTGATTCATTTTTTTCTTTTCATTTTCATTTTCATTTTTATTGAATATACAGAAATTTTATGAAATCATAAAAAAGTGTAAATTAAGTCATTAATACCTAGTCATTTTTACTGTAGTACTATATCAAAATTCCAATTCCATTAACAAGGTTAATAATTTGTTCAATTTTTATATTAATGCAAGTGTATTTTTTATGCTTTATTTACTTATGACGAATATATTATGATTTTTATAACATTTTTACGTAAGCCAACATTTTCCCATAAGTAATAATTTATGAACAAGTTATTCAAATAAACCCTAAACAATTTAGTTGTTTCAATGAACTTTTAGACATTTATCGTTGAATACTTACAATACTAAATCAATCACTTAATTCCTAACTTTGCTTTATTTCCATCTGAATTTTTCATATATACTCATATTTATTTGTATTTTATATTAAATTACTGTCGATTAAAGGTTAATTCAATGGAATAAATTCTATCTATCGATTTTAATTTTGCCAATAATTCTCGTTTTAAATTTTATCTATACGATTGAGTAAAAAGACAGACAAGGTAGGGGCTTTGTGTTTTTCATTTAAAGAATTATGACTATACTGAGTTGAGTTTTTAAGATGTGCATACTTACATGATTTTAAATAATAAATAATTTTAGACACAGTTCTACCTCAAGTAAATTTTTAATAATCTTAAAAAAAAAATTCTGTTTTTTTTATGAACATGTCACATTTTATTGACATGAATCAGGATTTAACAAACACATTTAAGAACATCAATTAAATCAAATTGTGATGGAAGGAGTCACATATAGGAAAACAGAACTCAAAGCAATATAGTTCGTCAGAGTAATCAAGAAATTTACCGAAAAATAATCATTTAATAAAGTTATTTATTCGTGGTTTCGTGATGTTTACTTAAAAGTTATTTACGCTTTTAAACTCGGCGTAACAATTTTTATAATTATATTCATTCTTTCAACAATCAGTATANATCGAAAGCTTTACTAACGTCACAAAATATACCAATGGGGGACTCGCCCACTTCAATTATGACGAATATATTATGATTTTTATAACATTTTTACGTAAGCCAACATTTTCCCATAAGTAATAATAATTTATGAACAAGTTATTCAAATAAACCCTAAACAATTTAGTTGTTTCAATGAACTTTTAGACATTTATCGTTGAATACTTACAATACTAAATCAATCACTTAATTCCTAACTTTGCTTTATTTCCATCTGAATTTTTCATATATACTCATATTTATTTGTATTTTATATTAAATTACTGTCGATTAAAGGTTAATTCAATTGAATAAATTCTATCTATCGATTTTAATTTTGCCAATAATTCTCGTTTTAAATTTTATCTATACGATTGAGTAAAAGACAGACAAGGTAGGGCTTTGTGTTTTTTATTTAAAGAATTATGACTATACTGAGTTGAGTTGAGTTTTTAAGATGTGCATACTTACATGATTTTAAATAATAAATAATTTTAGACACAGTTCTACCTCAAGTAAATTTTTAATAATCTTAAAAAAAAAATTCTGTTTTTTTTATGAACATGTCACATTTTATTGACATGAATCAGGATTTAACAAAAACATTTAATAACATCAATTAAATCAAATTGTGATGGAAGGAGTCACATATAGGAAAACAGAACTCAAAGCAATATAGTTCGTCAGAGTAATAAAATAATTAGAAATTTTTTTGCCGCTCTTAATTGCTTGAAGTAGCGGAATTTATTCTAAATTTTCTTCGAATTTCCATACCAAGGTGTCATAGCATTGAAAAATTATTTTGGATATATTTTTATACCAGCGAATAAGTATTAGTTCGTAAATTTGTAATGCTATGAAGGAAAAGATTCGTTTTATAATTTTTTTGTAATGATAAAAAAATTGATAAATTTTGAAAGCCCGTTTTTTTTCAATAAAAAATATTTTTTTTACAATAATTGTATCAAATCATTTGTTAAAATTGTTGAAAAAAATTATCCAGCCGTGTAATTAATAATGTTTCAATTATTTCAGTTTGTTAATTAACAAGAAGTAATTTTCACTTTTTTCAATTTTGAAAATCGTAAAAATTTTTGTCGAAGTTGCTGCTTTTTTTCCTTATAGATTTATTTATTACTGATAAAATAGAAGAAAACGTCAAAACCATAAATTTGTTCCCGAGATACAGTTATTTGATTATCAGCACGCTGGTGAAATCTGGCCGAATTCGTCGCTTTATTCCACAACTGGTCCGATTATGACTTATTTTTCCAAGACAGGAAAACAATTTCCTTATTTTTCGAACATATTTTGAAATGTGTTTTTTTTAACATAGCAATTTTGCAACATTTTTACATTAAAATATCTTGTAAACAAATGACAAGTACTCGATACATACTGCAAATGAATTGTAAAAAGACGAATAACAAACGAAATGAAAAAAAATAATTCCATCTCTGTACAATGGATAGTTTACGAAATATGAATTTTTTTATGCAAAATTTCGTAGTTCCGCGCGCGCTAATAAACAAATAGCTTTGAGCCGACAAAAAATGGATCGATTTCAAAATTTTTTAAGATAATAATTCTAAAAATTCCCTTCAAGTTTCGCTGCTTTTTTTCTTATTAGTAGAAAGTTAAAGCTATAATTTAAAATTAAATTTTAAATGGACGCACTTCTTGTCGACTAAGAGCTAGTTCTTTGTCATCGCGTGCGCGGAACTACGAAATTTAGCATTAAGAAATTCTTATATCTCGTAGACTGTTAGTCGTTCAGAGAACTTTTTTTTGTTTTATTTTGTTCATTATTGTTTTCTCTACAATAAATTCGCAATATGTCTCAACTACTTATCATTAGTTTACGAAATATCTTTAGGTATGTGACAATGTTGAAAAATTGCTATTGTTTAAACAAACAAAAAGCACACTTCGGCGTATGTTTCATGTTGATTTTTGAAAATGCTTTTTATACACATTGAGGTAAATAAATACGATCTTATTGGAAATGTAATTTTCTTGCGTGCAATAAATCACCCCAATTATAAATTTCTTTATTGAAATTTTTATTTTCCAGATTAACTATTAATAGAGATAGCTAATTTTTTTTACTGCCGTTTAATTTCCTATTTTGAAAGAGTACTTTAAACTAAAAATTTAGCAGAAAATGTTTAGAAAGCTCAAATATTATACTAACGTGTTATTGTATAGTTAGTATATAATTTATTGGATTTATTATGTAAAGAATAATTAATATTTTGACGAAGCTATGAAAAAGTTGAGTTATATTAATTGTGTTGTTACCGTCTATCATTGTTGGTGTTGGATCATACTCGTCACTAGAATAATCACAATCTTCTTCCATTTGAAAATTCGATTCTTCAGACATGCTTATAGTATCACCAACATTTTTACTATTGTCGCATTTTTCGTTGATGTTTTTAGTATTTGTATCAGTAACATTAAAACAATTTTCACTGATATTTACATTATTTACATCGTTAATATTTTTTACATTATTTACATCGTTTACATTTTTTACATCGTTTACATTTTTTCCATTATTTACAAGAGTACAATTTTCGAATATTTAGTTCCCGTTATTATCACAAACACTGTGTTCATTATTAATAACGCACTTCACGATACAACTTTTGATTTGTGCAAGGTTCCGTATAAATCTCAGATAACATGAGTTCACATGGACTAATACACTATGTTCATCTTTACACAACAAAAAATCTTTACATATTATACGCCAACTGACACCACTAAGTTCATCAACTGATGTCCGTGTTAATTTTGCCAGAGTGTCAATAATCACCTGTAGGTACTTGATCAACACTAGTTACTTTACACACATTCACAATTGCTTTCGCAATTATTTCGTTAGAAACACTGTTTATTCACCATTTTTAAAATAATAAAAATAATACAGAAGAAAAGAAACGCATACGTTGTAATTGATGAACTACAAACGAATAACCTTAAGTTTTTTTTAATGAAAATATACAACCCTGTAGTATGTCACCTCGTTGAAGTTTGACGTAAAAGAATATAATATTGAAATGACTACAAGTAAGACAATAGTAAGAAAACCTACAGTACGACAGATTGAGTGTATCGTAAACAATCAGTAGTACAAGAGATTAAACAAAAGATAAATATAACCCGCTTAAATACTTGAACGCATTGAAAACAAAAAAGGTTTGAAGGTGTGAAAAATCGAATGAGAGAAGAAAGGAAACTGCGATGAGATACAATATGAAAAAAATTGGACTATTGTATTAAATGAAAATAATTTGCAATTAAAAAATTATTCTATAAAATAAATTCATTAAATTAATAACAAAAAATTTTAATTGAAATAGTGAAAAATTGAAAAAGAAATTGTCAAAAAAAATTTTTGCATATAAATTTTTCTACAAAAGTAATTCAGTATTAAAAAAATTTTTTAATAAAAATTGTGGCAAATTTTAAACCAATTGTTAACAAAAAAAAATTGATAAATAAATAAATTATGTTATGAAATAAACAGTAAATTTATGAATAAAAATTTTAATTTAAATTTTGGAAAATTGAAAAAAAAATTGTCAAAAAAAAAATTTTTCAAGTAAATAAATTATTCTGTAAGTAATTCAGTACTTAAAAAAAAATTTTTTTATTAAAATTGTGGCAAATTAAAAAAATTGTTTACAAAAAAAAAATTTGCTAATTTTAGATAATGTACAATGTAATAAAAAAATATTTTCTTAATAAAAATTGCCTCAATAAATGAAAAATATTTTTATTAATGTCAACAAAAATTAGAAATTAATGAATTATTCAATATAATGAATCTAAAAATTAGTAACGATGGAAAGACATAATAAAAAATAGTGGAAACAAATTTTTTGTAATTAATCTGTATAGATATACTATCTGGTTCATTAATTCGTTACAGTCTCAAAAAATTGTGAGAAATGAAAATCCCTGTAGGAATAAAACACTATCGGATAATGGTGCGAGATGTAAAAAAATGTACATAAAAAATAGCATAAAAATTATATAAATATATAAAAATAAATGTTTGGAAATAAAATTTGTATGAAAAAATTTTCCTATATTTTTCACTAAGTAGAAAAAAAAAATGAGGATTTAACAACAATATAGTAAATATTTAAGTATTTACAAATATATTTGTATAAACAAATTCTGTATCAATCCAAAATTTATGTAAATGTTAATCAGTGTGAAAGACCGACTATTTTTAATAAATGAATAACTATATTTTACTTTACATGAATATCTGTATAGAAATTTAAGTTTAAATAAAAAATTGTATATATAAAAAAATACGAGATTGTAAAATTTACCAAAGAATTAAATTCACGAGATTCATTCACCAAAGTAGATTGTGAGGGTGTTAATTACCAAGAATGCTGAATTTTAATTTGTAAAACGATTTATTAAGTAATTTTCTTAACAAAGGGAACCAAGGAAGTGTTAAATATGCAAAAAAAAATGATTTCGATTTTTTAATTTTAATTTCTAATATTATTTTTTTCTGTTCATTTAACACCCCTTTGTCCCCTTTGTCGAAAAAATTTCATAACAAATTTTTCCAATTAAAATTCTGAATTTTTGGTATTTAATACCTCCCCAACGCACTTTGGTAAACGAATCTCGTGAAATTCGTTCTTTGCTAAATTTGACATTCTCGTATTTTTTTTTAGATAAAATTTTTTATTTATAGACTTTTATTTTTATACAAATATTCATTTAAAGTAAAATATATTAATTCATTTATTAAAAGTAGTCGGATTTCTACACGGATTCACATTTAGATAGATTTTGAATTTATACACGATTTGTTTATACAAATGTATTTGTAAATACTTAAATATTTTTTCAATTGTTTTTAAATTCTCATTTTTTTTCTACTTCTAGTAAAAAAATAGGGAATTTATTTCATAGAAATTTTTATTTGCATTCACTCATTTGTATATATTTATATAATTATACTTGTAATTTTTATGCAATTTTTTATCAACTTTTTTTTTTAAATCTGGCAACATTATCCTATAGTGCTTTATTCCTACATTTCTCTCACTTCTCTTTGCAACTGTAACGAATTAATTATCCCGATAGTATAACCATTGTTGTAATTTCAACGGTAAAATGATGACTTCTAGTCCAGTCAACGGGGAAATTTTTAAAGCACCAAAGTGATAATATCTGACGATTCTTCAATTCTTTCAATTTTTTTATTAACATGAAGTGATTTTCAATTATAAAAATCATAAAAATTATTTTCGAAGTTGCTGATTTTTATCCGAATCGATTTCTTAATTACTGAAAAAATAAAAAAAAAGTCAAAACTATAAATTTGTTCCCGAGATACAACCATTTGTTTATCAGCGCGCTGGTGAAATCTGGTCGAATTCGTCGCTTTAACCCACAACTGGTCCGATCATGACTTATTTTCCCAACAGATAAATTGTCTCGATAAGTTCTCAATAGTTCGGAGATATTCAATTAAACAACTAACTTTAAAAAAAAACAAAATTTAGCAAAATTCGAAAATGTGGTTACTTTTTTATCAGTCTCTTGCAGTCCGAAAAGTACTATCACTTTTAAGAATTAGTACTATCCGTGTGATAGAATAAGTTTGACGTCTTAAAAATTCCCCATCGAGTGAACTACTGTGGAGATCATGTCGCAATAACTATTTTCTTCATTAACTTTGTAGATTTATTAGTGTCAGGGTAACAATTCGCTAGTTAAAAAAAAGCACACAGATTAAAATTATTTAATAATTTTCTTGTTAAACTTTTAAGAAACAATCAATTTTTTAATTTCGCTCAGTCTCAATGGAGTTATTAGCGCGACAGATTTTCATGTACCTGCACGGAGAAAAATAATATTTTAAAATTGCGGAAATGGCGATGTCAAATTAACATTGCTTTAAAATGTTATATTCTATCAAATTTTCAGAAATGAACATGTAAAAATTACATTGTAACTAGTAATGCAATATTTATAAAGACAAAATATTGTTTGTACAGAAGTAAATTTTGTACTATATTTGGTCAAAAACAGCTCATCAAGTGTGAATTTTAGTTATAAAAGGAAGGCCCTGAGTTTATTATAAAATATGTACGAAACTAAAAGATATCTGAACGATTCTTTACATTCGAAAAAAAAACTAATGAACAATAAAGAAATTCTTTAGAAAAACATTAAATAAAAAATGAAAGCTTACACTATTGTATGTAATAATTATTATTGAACAATTACACATTTTTATTAAAATCTCACCAAATAAAGAATAATTAGAAAAGAATAGGATAAATAGTTTGTAGCCACCAGACATTCGTTATAATTTCAAAAATAAATTTATAGAAAAAAATCCAAACTACAGTTGTTAATTTTAATTATTTAAATTATTGTTAAAAGTATATTGACTATTGTACATGAAATTAACCTTAAATCTTATTATGTTATAATTATATGTTTCTCAAAATTTAACGTTTACTTTTCTCGTAATGGAAACTAGTAATGTAAATTATAATTTGTCTTGTGTAAAATTTACATTGTTTTCATGTAAAAGAAACATTTTTTCTTATGTCCGATTAACATTTACCTCATTTAAAAATTAGCATCTTTTCTTATGTAAGATTTAAATATCTCTAATGTAAATTCAATATTTTTTTTCATGTTTTTAGTTTTTTTTTATGTGAAATTAACCTTTTTTTCTTGTGTTGCTTTGGTTGCCTGGACCTGAAACTGATTTTTGATGGCCGAAATCCCTAAAAGCGCATTTCTAATGGTCAGAATCTTTGGAACCCTCTCAAAAATTACAAATCGCGAGAAATTCTGTAACTCTCATCTGTTCTGCACTTATGGAACAGCAAAAGTAGAGAAAAATTGCACTTAACTTGAGCCACCGGTTTTGTCAGGGCCTAAAGTGCGTTTTTCGTGACCAAAATTCCCAAAATGGCATCTCTAGTGGTCGAAGCCATTACATTTGTCTGAAAAATGTCATTTCGACAGTAATTTCTTAACTTTGCTATGTTTCTTACTTGTGGGACTTTATAAGTTGAGAAAAAACAAATTTCTATAGAATCGCCGGTGTTGCCTGGCCCTGACACACATTTTCGATTACCAAAATTCCTAAAATGGCATTTTTCGTAATCAGAGCACTCAGATCCGTCTGGAAAAATTTATTCCGCCAGCAATTTCTCAGCTTAATGCCGTTTTGTACTTTCGGAACATTCTTACTTTCGGTTTTTATTCGTTGCCAGGCGTATCTTTCCGAGTAAAAATGTTTTAGTTGTTCTGCCAGTTCGATCCGGAGTCCTATACCTCCATTCGATCATCCTCCCCGGAATAGAACAAAAAAATTAGCGGAAAAATCTAG
Source organism: Anoplophora glabripennis (assembly GCF_000390285.2). Classification (NCBI taxonomy): domain Eukaryota; kingdom Metazoa; phylum Arthropoda; class Insecta; order Coleoptera; family Cerambycidae; genus Anoplophora; species Anoplophora glabripennis. The sequence continues at coordinate 71,306 of NW_019417739.1, read as the reverse complement.
CAGAGAAAAGAAATGACAACTGTAAGATGTATCGAGCCCATTTTTGTTTAAAAATTCGCGGATTGATCGCGGACGACCTCGATCGGTGGTCCCATACCACCTGTGGACCCTCCACTCGGACTAAAAACGAAAAAATTTTGCGAAAAATCTTGTGGAACAGGAAAAATCAAACTTTTCGAACATATTGGACCCATTTTCGCACATACATTCGCGAATTAATCGCGAACGACCCCTATCACATATTGCTATTGGACCCTCCTCCCCGACTTGGAACGAAACAAATTCCCAAAAAATTTTGCAGAGAAAGAAAATCCAACTTTCTGTATCAATTGGACCCTTCTTCGCCCAGAAATTCGCTAATTAATCGCGAACGACCTCCGCGGACCCACATTTCCATTGGACCCCGCTCCCTGACTTGGAACAGATGAAATCACCAAAAAATCTTGCGGAACAAAAAAAAATCCAAATTGTAGTATCTATTGGACCCATTTTCGCTCATAAATTCGCGAATTAATAGCGAACGACCTCGATTCGCTGACCCATATTTTCATTGGACCCCCCACCCGACTTGGAACGAAAGAAATTCCCAAGAAATTTAACGGAACTGAAAAAATCAAAATTTTCGAAGGTATTGGAGACATTCGGAAATTCTCGAATTGATCGCGAACGACTTCGATCCGCGGTCCCATTATTCTATTAGACCCTCCTACCCGACTTGAAACGAACAAAATTCTCAAAAAATTTTGCAGAGAAAGAAAATCAAAATTTTCGAACGTATTGGAGACATTTTCGCCCAGAAATTCGCGAATTAATCGCGAACGACCTCGATCCGCTCACCCACATTTCCATTGAACCCCCCTCCCCGACTTGGAACGAAAGAAATTCCCGAGAAATCTCGCGGAACAAAAAAAATCCAAATTTTCGAACTATTTGGAGACATTTTCAACCATAAATTCGCGAATTAATCGCGAACGACCTCCATTCGCGGTCTCATACTTTCATTGGCCCCTCCTCCCCGACTTAGAACAAAGAAATTCGCCGAAAAATCTTGCGGAACGGAAAAAATCCGAAAATTTCGAACTTATTGGAAACATTTTCGCCCATAAATTCGCGAATTAATCGCGAACGACCTCCATCCATTGACCCATATTCACATTGGAACCTCCTCCCCGACTTACAATGAAAAAACTTGCCGAAAAATCTTGTGAGCAGAAAAAATCAAACTTTTCGAACGTATTGGACCCATTTTCGCACATACATTCGCGAATTAATCGGGAACGACCCCCATCACATATTTCTATTGGACCCTACTCCCCGACTTGGAACGAACGAAATTCCCAAAAAATTTTGCAGAGAAAGAAAATCAAAATTTTCGAACATATTGGTGACATTTTCGCCCAGAAATTCGCAAATTAATCGCGAAGGACCTCGATCTGCTGACCCACATTTCTATTGGACCCCCCACCCCGACTTGGAACGAACGAAATTCCCAGAAAATTTTGCATAGAAGCAAAATCCAACTTTCTGTATCAATTGGACCCTTTTTCGCCCAGAAATTCGCGAATTAATCGCGAACGACCTCCATTCGCGGTCTCATAATTTCATTGGACCCTCCTCCCCGACTTAGAACAAAGAAATTCGCCGAAAAATTTTGCGGAACAGAAAAAATCAAAATTTTCGAACTTATTGGAGACATTTTCGCCCATAAATTCGCGAATTAATCGCGAACGACCTCGATCCGCGGTCCCATATTTCTATTGGACCGCCCTCCCCGACTTGGAACAAAAAAATTTCCAGAAAAATTTTACTGAACAGAAAAAATCGAAATTTTCTTTAAAATCCGCCCAATTTCGAAGAGAATTTCGCGAATAATTCTCGACCGATCTAGATCAACAACAAATAAATCAGCGAAAAAATCTTATCAATAAAAAATTATTCAAATTTTCTGTTATATCGTACCCATTTCGAAAGATATATTATCGAATTATTAGCACTGCAATTATTTAGCAAATTTTTTTTCAGTACTATCTCTTATTCTTATTTTTTTCACCGATTAAGTATCGAATCGGCTTATTGTGTTTCTTTTTGGATTTTCTGAAACACCCCGGGGCCCCTTGCATTTCGGCCCTGAACTCGATTATCCGAAGCTCCTAATTTTAGTTGCTAGCTTCAGCTTCATGCCAAAAAGTGCTCTTCCAATTGCTCGTACCGTGATTGAACTGTTGATACAGAAACCTCTTGGACTGGATGTTTTTTGAAGCGTCATAAACTGGATCCTAAAGGCACCACGATCCGACTGACTGCATCAATAAAATTGTAGGTCTAGATGTTATAAGTTTTTTATTAGCACCTACGTATAAATTATCCTATGAAGTAAAATAGTTCAAACATCACAGAAAATTTTACCTGTTTTAGAGAATTGATAATTTAAAAGTTTAGATACATTTCTAGTATGAGAATAATATTTTCAAATTCATTAATCTTAGGAAAATATTTATTTGAGTCATCAATAGTTCTAGTTTTTGTTCAGTTAAACGGATGGAAAGTATAGAAAAATTTGATTTCACGTTCATCCGAACATTAACCGAAATTATAGTAGGATCGTATTCGATGCAAAGTAGAGCAAAAAATTGTCGGCCTTTTATCAAAGGAAAATCGTGTCATCATTTTTAGGAGGCGTAAGATGAACCATTTCAAATTTAAAATGAAATTGAATGTAAAATCTGAAATACCGCTGCATATGCACTGTGTTCTGGTACTAGCTGTAGTCGGTCAGGTGCATCGAGTGTACGAAGTGGTCGGTTATACGTCAAATACTAACCTGGCGAGCTTGATCGTAAAGCAGGGAACAATAAACAGTGGCGCGTACAGAGGTGAAATGTAGTACATATGTGGAATTTAAATAACGAATTGGATTTATAATAAATTACATTTAAAACAAATAGTTTATGAGAATAAAGGGATTTTTGTAGGAACAGGGTTCCAGA
>NW_019417739.1:15689-66280 GCF_000390285.2 Anoplophora glabripennis | reverse complement strand
ACTGTCAATAAGCCAATGCCACTGTTTAACATTAGCGGTTTTGCAGGAACAACTAGAGTACCACCTTGACAATATCTTTCAGAATAATTAATCATCAAAGTCCCATTAGGAAGAGAACTAACCACTTCAATACGATTGATACCTGGAACGAGCGGAGTGTCATTTTCGACATGTACGGTATATTTATCTTGATGTTCCACTGCTTCATTTGGCAAACAATTCGAATCTTCATTTAAATAAAAATTCAAACTATCAGCAGTTTTGGTTACATAAACATTTGGTAATTCAGTAAAAGTACGCCCAAGTATTAAATCAAAATCTTGACATTCGTTGTCAACAATAACTAGTGGTATTACACATTCGACGTTATCGATTTTTACTGTTGCGATTGACTCACCTAATGATTCGACAGTAGCACCTCCATATCCTCGCAAAGTCGTAACTTTTCCAGTGTTAATTTTTAAATCAAGCGACTGTGCTTTACGTTGTTTAAGAATACAACAAGCACTACCGAAATCAATATAAGCTTGTATAGGTTTATTGTTTAATTTCACTTCGACGTGATGTTTTCTATCATCGCTAGCAACCAAATTAATTTTCTGGGAGTTATGTTTCAATTTGAAACATTTATCTCTCGTGTGACCAGGTTTTTTGCAATGCGAACAAGTAATCTGATCCTCAACATTATTTCTATGGCAATTTCTAGAAAAGTGTCCCGTTTTACCACAAGTAAAGCATTTATGCGACGAATTCGGTTTAGACACGTTTTGTTTATTTTTGTGTTTATATTGTCCATGCTGTACGTTACTAGTGGACGCTGTTGAAAGGTTCGAGTAATCTGATTCCACCAGAAATTTTAACAATTGATCTGTACTATTACATTTAGCTGCTTGGGCACTAGCTTGTAATAAATTGTTATTTAAAGTCGATATTATAACTTCTGTTATAACATGATCAGGCAGATCACAATGTTTGCCAAGACGTAGTTTAGCATAATAAAACGAAACAATATCTTCATGCTGTTTTCTTTCAGAGTTAACAAAGTCTTTTAATTTTGAAGCAATACTTCGAACAGAAGGAAAAGCAGAAATTAATTTTTCTTTCCATTGTTGCCAGGTATTCTCAAAATTACTTTGACACTCATACCATGCTTTTGCATTTCCCGTCAACTTACTAATCATCACTACTAATCTACTAATCAATATTTTAGTCTTGTCATCCCAACAATATAAATTAGCGACCGATTCAATTTTGTTCAGCCAATGTTGTAACAGTATTGTAACAGAATTTGTAGACGCATCAAATTCTGGTATTAATTCATTGCGACCAATATATTGAGAAATTGACCTAGGTTCTGATGCTAATTGTTTGGGCATCGAACGTGATTGTTCAGCACTTTCAGTTTGTTTGGGTGATCTCGACTCTGGCGGCGACACATGACGAGAATGACGTGGTGGCGTATTACTTCGTCCATGCGACGACACCAGCGTCTCCGCGAGATCATGAGAATTCCCGCCCGTACTGCGTATTAAAGATTCTAGAGATTTAAGTCTTTTTTCTATAGATTCAACATAATGAGAAGGACTAGCGCTAAGACGCCTTTTCGAGCTTCTCCGCCTCTTATTTACGGTGCGGTCAGGGCTTTTGTTTCGACCCATGACGTTATTATTGAGAAATAAACAAACAATAAACAATTGCGCAATATTGTGACCAGGTAAAAATTTGAAAGTCTACAGACCAGACAGGCAGGTAACTCACAGAAAGTCAATCAAATGCATTGTTTTTACTTACTGCATCAAAATGCATCGAATTTTCTCGGTTTTGCACTTTTTGTTCCATAACACTTTATTTACACAAAATCTAATTTTTCTCTATTATTTATGGATCTTTTTATCCCACTTCTGAAGTTGTTAAAACACAGTTTTTCACAAATATAATTTTAATAGATTTTAGAATAAAAACAACGATCAACATTAGATATCTCAACACCACCTCGTCTCTAGTCGTTCTCTCTCTCTGTCCGTGCTCTTCCCCGGCCCGGCCGGCGCCCCACCCGTATCATGGCCGCCAAAAGTTTATAAACAATTTTGCAAAGCCTAAACTATCTTCACAATAACTATTAATCCATAATGCATAAAGAAATTATTCAATTTCCAAAACCCCCTAAAACGTGTTGCACTGATTCCCTTGACAGGCAATGATTTATTACTTTGAATCGAATATGATCCTAGTATAACTTCAAAATTCATAATTCCATTTAATGCCATTCTAATAAAAAATCTTTTTGCTGCATTTCAACAACTTTAAGAGGGGGATTCCTACGTACAGATTTTATAAAATTAGTCCAGTCATGAGGCACTTCAATTTCTGTGGTTGTTTTTTTCTTGCAGGATTCAATGGCGGCATGAATAGTATCGGTCTCCATGTGAGTATGCCCAGGTTCCATAGATTTATGGTGAATTTCCTTTAAATTCCGACCCCGTTTTTTCATTTGATGCATTATGAAACAAAGCATGGTACACATAAAAAATGTTTAGGTTTTGCCCTGAACATGAATCACTAGACAAGTTTAAAACTTCAACTTTTTTAGGCAAGGAAAAAATAAACTTTCTAATACATGATGCTATCTCCTGACCACCACGACCAGCAACCGTCTCATTCCACAAATAACATATCCCTACACTGTCCAAAGTGTTAGTTTCATATACAGTTAGATTGTATGTCCAAAGTTGCCTCTTATAAAATGAAACACCATTGCGGAGGTATGGTGTCGACAAGCATTTCTGTAAGTCGAAAGAAGCAGTAACAAAAAATCGGTCTTTCTTACATTTTTCTTTGTCTAATGATTTTTGTGTATAAGTATTCTCAGCCAGATTTAAATGTATTTCTTTTTCGTTTATTAATTTTGTCCTAGTTTCTTCTTTTTCAGGACACAATTGTTTATTTTCAAGTGCCTGTAAGCTTAATTTCAGACGGTCACACTTTGCACAGGTGTCATTTGCTGGAGCATGAAACGAGAAATTAAATTCCTCATTAAAAATGTTTCTGTACTGTGATTCTTTCTCACATTTTATATTATTTTTAGTACAGCATTTACAATAAAGTTTGTACATTAAAGCGATAGATAGATCAGGGCTTAGAAATTTTTTCGAGGTTCGTTCTCGAGAATAATGGCTGGAATAAGTGGGAAAACTATTAATATATTTCCTAATTACATCTATCTTATCTTCCTCAACCCTTCTCTGTTTTGAATGTTTTCCCCTTCTATCTTTAGGACAAATATTGAAATTACTACTTTTCTTTTTCTCAGCAATTACTCTTAATTTATAGAGTTATATCTAATGTATTGAGATACATACCGTCAAAAGGGGTGATGGGGATCAAAATTTCAAGTTTTTCCTCGTCGGTAAAATATCCGGAAAAAAAACAATGCATCAATTTGGAAAGCTGTTGCCCCTCAACTTTTTAAGATTTTTTTGTCAAATGTTGATCCGCTCCACCCCGTAAGTGGGGGTGAACAGGATCGGGTATAGTTTTCGCCTAATATCCGCTTAAAATAACATAAAGTGAATCAACGAAAAATTAAAAAAGAAACTAAAATATCACATTCTTTTTAGCAGGTAAAAAAGTTACAGTAAAATCAGTCTATTATTATAAAGTCGGAAATATTTCTAAATATATGTACATAAATCTGCCTCTTCTTAGTTGACTGGGGAAATCCCCATTCAGCACATAAGAGTAGCACATCAACTAACTTCTTCTCTTCATTAGTCAAAGCTGGTTGTCCCACATATCTGAGAGTTTGTGGCCCATAAAATTTTCTATTTATCGTAGTGTACGGAACTGCAAACTCTTCGGATGCTTGTCCCATTGTCAATAGCCTACTACGAACCGCCGCCAATGCTCTTTCGAGGATTATACGTTCTATTAGCACTAAAGCCTAACTTTTCGCGGCATTGTATCTGAAGTAATTAAAATCTTTTTGTTATTAGTGTTACTATTAAAATATTGTATACATTTTTTATTATTCATTATTTTACATATATTTCACAGCACGGCTATGTATTTTTCAGTATGGGATAAAAGTAACTTTGATCCCCTCCGCCCCTCAGAATGTAGTTATTTCATAAAATAATTATTTTAAAAACAATTAAGTTTCCTATTAAAATGAGACAAGTGCCAGTTTGTTGTTGAAATACCACTTTGCAAATATGAGATCATTACATTAACGTAATGATAATTATTCAGTATGGGATAAAAATAACTTTGATCCCCTCCGCCCCTCAGAATGTAGTTATTTTATAAAATAATTATTTTAAAAATAATTATGTTTCCTTTTAAAATGAGACAAGTGCCAGTTTGTTGTTGAAATACCACTTTGCAAATATGAGATCATTACATTAACGTAATTGTATTCACATTTTGTGGACAATAGTTTGTTTACAGACTCTGTAAAATACTGATATTTTACACATAACATTGGTTATTTTTTTACATGGCCCTTACTTACCCTGAATAGCAGTAAACACCTCATACGGCGCGCTAGACGTCTCACTTATCGATGATTAATACTTGTATTCGATCTAGCATGGTAAATGGGCGATATGCGGGAATATTTAAAAAAATGTAGGTACCCATGATTCCATTCGCCCCATCTGATCCGCATCACACCGTTTGACGGTACCTCTTTGTATATTGCCTTCGACTTTCATGAGAATTTTGTTTTGTTGATACTCGAATTCTTTCTCTATTCTTTTTGTTCTCTTTCATTGTTTCTGCATTGTACTGATCTTGACCATCTCTTGACAATTTATAAAAATCTTCAAATATTTTTTTCCTTTTCCTTTGTCCATTGATATTTTCATAGCATTTTAATCGGCATTTGCAGGGTCCCTTTATTTCTTTCCTTTTTTTAACGATTCCCTTCTTTGACACATATTCTTGTCCTTTCTCTTTCTGTTCTCCTCTGACATTTTCCTTCCAAACCTTGTCATTCCTTATACGCTTTCTTTTTCTTTCTTCTTCGGGTTTCTTTTGCCGACTGCCTAGTTTACGATTTGGGATATTAGTCGTGTTTTCTAAATTGGGCTGTTGACTTGGATTTGAGGTTATTTTTATAAGGTTATTTTGTATACTTTCATTTTGAGAGACGTTTTCTATATTTTCGTCTTTATTTTCAAACTGGATAATCTAAAAAGGAACGTTTTATTAGTACGTTTAAATTTATTATACACATATGTACACATATGTTTAAGCATTTATTATATTTTAAATATTAATAACCTGTTTATGCCTTTTTAACTGAGTAAGAAAACATTTTCGACAAGCATTTTTATCGTTATTCGCTAGAAACAGTAATGATCTAGACAATTACGTGTTGATTTTCCACCAAAACTTGTTTTAGAGGTGTTAACACCTTATAACATGAACTTTCATTTTCCAATGGAATCTCTGATACCTATGTAAAAAAGACAAATAATAAGTTTTAAAAAATATATACCTATAAAAGAATCCAAAGGCAAATTGTACTCACATATTTAACTGGAGTTAATGCCTCTAGCGTATTTAAGTCGTAATTTAACAGAAAAAGAGTTTCGAAATTCCCAGGAGCTACCACCACATTGTTCGGAAGCTTCACGCGACTTAATGCTGGAGAAATATCGTTTATATTATCTAAAATTTGAAATATAAATATAAATCAAAACATTTTATTTACCAGCTCAATTGTCACCTTTGTGTCGCATCTCTTCACATTTTCTCAATATATCTAACCCAGGAAGCAAAGCCACGTGAAAATGACGTTAAATAATTGTTCCTAAATGACTAGAAAGACGTATTTAATGACATAATTCAGACGTGAAATTGACCTCCTAAAGTCTCGGACCGATGACGTCATGCATTAATCGTTATTATCACGTCATATTGTGACGTGATATTAACGTTTTAAACCAAATCAAATGAGACAATATGACGTGAAATTAACGTGTTAAACCAGATCAAATGTGACGTGATATTAACGTTTAAAGCATACCATGCCCCTTCCACTCCCCCTCCCCCTCACTGTAGGATAAATAAAAATACTAGTACTTTTGTAATGTTCTATTGAATGAAACATTAATATACAATGTATGTGTATGTGCCATCAGCGCAGTTTTACAGAAAGTGGAAAAACTTCCGGAAAATTCAATTTTAATGCACACATTGGTTATGGTTACATTAAATGTACATGCATTAAAATTGAATTTTCAATTTAAAACACAAAAGTCTTTTGCAGTTTGAAGTTTCTAAAATATGTCACTAAAAATTGAACACTATTGAACTCTATGTTATTGAATTTACTTTAATTGAACAATATAGCACAAGCTTTATAATATTTCTACCATGCTACATGTTTTTAACTTAGGACTTGATTCTCTTTATAAAAATGAAAAATATACATTTAAAATAAGAACGCTGGCAGCTACTTCCATTATAACTAGAAAATATTTTAGTTCATATTCAAAAATGACGTTCACCAAAATTTCAAATTGAAGTTGCTATTAGTTCTGGAGATACATCTAATAGGCAGTCACCATGAATGGCCCTGTACAACATTAAGTTAAACAATGTATAATAGGCATAGCTACACAGCATTCCTTTTTAAAAGGCAACACAATACATTTGCCACAAATTTCAGTAATTGGCCATGCTTTAAGTTCAGACAGGTCCTTAACAACAAATATGTTCAATTCACTAGATGGATATGGGTATACATATAAATTTGAATTTGAAAGAAATTCCTTGCCAATAAGAAAAATCTCATTGTCAGTGGTTACTAAAATATTATGTATTTCAATAATTTTATTTCCCGCAGAGGTTAAACAATAACTGTCGGCTTTAGAGTGACTTACTACTGAAAAGGTTGTATCCTTCAAATGAATTTTACTGAACTGTTTTTGCCATTTAACATTCTGGTTACAAATAATTAATGGCCCTGCGGAGTGTTCCAAAGTCAACTTGACACCATTAAATTGATAATTGTTTGAAATTATTAAACCTCTTTCAACGAGACGACGATGAATTTGTTGTAATGGGTTTGTTGGTGACTTTACTAACAATTTTATCTGGCCCAAATAATTTTCAAATGGAAAAGCAGAAAAATTATCCAGCGCACCAAAGAAATCTACATCATCGCAAATATGTGACAGTAAATGAACATTATATATCATAAATTCTAAACCGTATAAAGTCTTTAAATGTTCAATGAAAACATTTATAATGTTTCTTACAGCTAAAATTCCAAATTTTTTAATATGTTTTTCTGATAATAATATCGAGATAGAAAAGTGAAATGCAAGGAAATTTTCATAAACCGCAATGTCTAAAACGTCTTTTAAAACCAAGGGACCTAGGTACACTAAAAAAGTTCTGTATTCAGTTGCTTTCCAATAAGGCAGTTCTTCTAAAGAACGAGGCTTTCTATTAAACTCTAGGGGAATATATTTTTTTAAATCGAGCATATGCTGAGAAATTATTTTAATTTTTTGATGTGGCAGTCTAACTTTTAAAGGACCTCCAATCCAAGTATTAAGAAGTTTTTTGGTAATGCCTAAGCAAATATTATGCATGTAATCAGTTGGAAAACTCTTAATTAAATCGATTGGTAATTCAATTAGAGGAGTTTCAGAAATGTGATGATCTTCATCAAGCTGGTCTCGAAAAGATTTATCTGTCCGTTTTTGACATACTAAACTATCTAAAACAACTTTATTTTTATAGTATTGTCCATGAACTGTACATTTATCACAAGAAGAATATCCTGTGTGGGATTTAGTACATTTTAAAAAAGCTCGTGCTGGAGCGTCACAAACGAAAGAGTGCACTTTTACTATATATTTTTTTGATTCATCGGAAAAACCATTTTGTAGTAGAGAATTCAATTCGTCTATAAACGGTTTTAAATATATGTTCAACGGTTTTGGCTTACTTTTACCACAAAAAATTGAAATTGTAAAAGGTTTACTGTTAGAAATATTTTTAATCAACCCCAAAATTGGCCAAAGTTGTAATTTTGAACTCTTGAAAAGGGGGATACCATCAACGTTAAAGCTAAGTTGTATTTCATGAACAGAGACTTGATTTAAAAGATTAGAAAGTGCATTTTTAATTCCAAAGTAAATGAATTGTCCGGTTTCTAAATCACTTATACGAGTAGAATTGGGAGTCATCAGTAAAGTACGGCTGTCTAAAGGAAGTTCAGGGTGGTATGGGGAAAGTATATGAAGTAGATCTGTTAAAGCAGAATGTGTGATTTTATGTTTTACAGTGGCCCATTCAGCCAATTGTTTAGACAGATCTTTTTTATTTTCAGATGACTCATTCTCGTCACAAATTGGCGGTGATGTAGATTTTATAGAAGATGACTCATCACTTGAAATACTGCTAAAATGATCATCGTTCCACAAACATGGATTTTTTAAATTGGAATTTATTATTAAATCTTCAACATGACCACTGTCAATGAAATTATTATTATTGGCACTACTGCTACCAGAAGTAGCACTTCTGGCGAATTTTTTTGTAGCTTGTAAAGCTCGCCTAGATCTTTGCCTCGGACCCACAAATTCCTTTAATTTGCGTTTTGACATTTTAAAAAATGAAAAGTTACAAATACTAAATACTTAACCCTAATGTAAAAGAAGATACTAATCATTATTAGTAGCTGTAGGTCGTAGCTTTTTCTCCATCCTTTGTTTTGCATGTTTCAACCAAATCTTTACGGCATTTTGAATTTGAACTTGAGTTATAGCAGGAGATTTAATCTGTATAGCACCTACAACAAAGTAAATAAATTCAATGACATTTTCTATTTAAAATAATGGCATTTGCCATGCTTGAAATTCCTCCCAAGTATGTATCGCATTCTGTTATCACAGCGTTCATGTTATTACGTCACACGTTATTTTCGATCATTTTAAATGACAGTCAAGATTTAAATGTAGATGTTACGTATTTAATGAATGGTATACATATTCGGGATGATTAAGTAGAGCCTAGAGAAACGTTTATAAATACGGGTCTTTAGGTATGACAGTACCTATAAGCTCTATGTAATAACTTATAATGAAAATAAGAAATTATTTACTTACGAATGATTACGGAATTTAATTTCGTATTTCCAAATGGTTGTTTGTTATTTCTTTGTCCAGCAAAATTATATTGAGTAGCTAATTCATCTGTCATAACAAATCTAAGTATTCTATTGACTTGTGCAGTTGTTCCATTACCACCTAATGAAGACAAATAGGAAGCCTAAAATACAGTATTTAAATAAGATATTTATGTATAATGCAGATAAGAACACATGAACAAATGTCAGGCATACTTAAGTAAACTATGAAAATGTTTAGATTCTCACACGTGGGATATACAACAATGTGTAAAACCCTGTATAATGTGAACACTGCACAATGTCTTATAAAAACAGAAGTAGGATATAATCTAAACTTACCACGCCATTAAGCTTCTCCTCTGCACTGAGATATTCCTCTAATGTCTGTAAGTTTGAAATGATTTTTAATGGAAATTCTACAGGAATGTCATCAGGCAAATTAGAAATACCAACCGACGAGTTCCGTGATAATTTAAGTAGCCCTTTAATTTCTTTTAACTCTTCTCTAAGTTTTCTTATTTCTTGAAAAATCTTGTCCAAATCTAAAAATTAGGAACAATTTTGTAAAAAGTAACAACTATAAGGTAAATTTTAGAATAGCTATGTGAATGCAAACCTCTACCCACTATCATTTTGAGATTTATTAGCTATTATAAAATTAACCTTATGACGGAATAGACATATGTAATATATGACGAAACATACTGTTAGCAGATACATTGATGTCACCGTGTTGCACACGAGGCGAATCTTCTCGTATTGGAGTTAAAGCAGAATTTTCTCTTACAATTTCTGTTGAATATATCCGGTTTTCTTCAGAGGTACTTTTACTACTGGTTGGTGTAGCTCGATTTTTGAATAATTTCCTGGAAACATTAGGTCGTCTCGGCAATTTATTTCTTATAGGTTCTTCGTCACTACTTGATTCAGATATTAATTTTGTTACTATCTTCGTTCTCTTTCCAAATCCAAAATCCGATTCCGACGATTGAATGTCCGATGTCTCTTCACATCTTTTTAATTTTTTCTTAGCTTTCTCAAACTCATCTATTAAAATTAAAATTTATAAATAATTCGGCTATACGATGCAGAGAATAAAAAAATATGTGTTGAAGAAAATATCTGATCAAACTGACAAAAGAATAATTAAGTAGTACTGATAATAGTTAAAAAGAATGAAACTTGTATAACACAAAATTTTACACACCACTCTCAAAAAAGATGCGTTTTATAGGGTAAATGTTCCAGCTGTTTTGATTTGGTTCCTCCGGAACTACAAGTGCCTTATTAAACAAATTTGATGTTTTATAAGGTGGCCAAAAAACCTCCCGTTTCAAAGGGGTGAGCCAAGAAGAGTGAATCAGGCCTATAGAGCCGTTTTCTGAGAATTCCACGCCCAAGTATGACATTTTTCCACTGGTACCGATGTCGTCTCTATGTAATTGTAGCCTTTATCAACAATTTATTTTTATATGTCATATAAACTACAAATAAGACAAAATCTTATTAGGTTTGTTCAAGCAGCGAGTTGTAGATTGTTTCAAACTTCAAATTTATTCGGCCGTCTAAGTTGCTACTATGTCTTCACCGAGCATAAAAGCAAGATTTACCTTGTCAAACAAATTTGATAGTTCGAAACCAGTCCAGAAATTTTTGCTTCAACAGAGCTTATATTGTTATGGTTTTTAAGTACTTATTTTAAGATAAAGCCCAAGTCTTTCTGATTCTGCCAACCACCTATTTTCGAATACCTAAGTATGTAGAAAATAAACAACAAAAAAGTTTTAACGGTCAAATATGGTTTTCAAGAGAAAAATAATTTACTTATAACCTGTATGTACTTAAGTATAAGATTTTTTATAGATATTAACATAAACCCTTCCACGATGTCCCTAATTAATTAAACAATACAGTACAGTTGTTTGATATCAAACTGTGGATTCAGCCATTTGCATTCCAATGTGCTGTTGAATTTCTACTTCTCCCTCTTTAACAAAGCATTTTATACGGAGATTTTTACGTATTAAAAGTACTTACAAGTTTAATTGATTGTAAAATAGAGTAAAACTTACCGTCCTTCAATGTTGTTTTCACCCACATTCACCTGCCTGGCGAGAGGGAAACCGAGGGAAACATAATGGAGGGAAATGAGAATAACGAATAATGACTTCTTTTGACAACTGACAGTCAGAGCAGAGACCCCTTTCACATTACTTTACATGAAAACGCAAAACGCCACTTTCTTAGCGTTCTCAACGGTGATTGGTTAGTATTCTAAGAGGCACCGGAAATTAACCAATCAGCATTGAGAAAGCCAAAATGTTGCGTTTTTGAGTAATAATGTAAAAGTGGTCTCAGTCTGTGCTGCTCCACGACAAAAATAAACAAAAAAGAGGTACCAACATCACAGCATTACCCAATACCAGCACTTAAATATTTGTATTTGTGCTAAACCAGCTAAGTTAAAAACTGTTTTCTGAGAAAGCACCAAAGAAAATAGAAATATTATTTTTCTAATTTAGTAAATAAACCTAAATAAGTAATTATTAATCACGAAACAAAATACTCCAAACCAGTGTTACATATAATTGTGGAATGTGATGTGCCTTTGACTGCCTTGCAAATTACAACAAAAATTGTAACAAAAATAGCTAATCAGATTGGCATAAAGTCTTGAGTAAATAAATTATCGTTATCATACAGAAAACAATGAAAACATTCTTATTAATAATAAAAACTGTTGATCAATACAAATGACCATATGAAGACGAGTATTTGACGTGTATATAAAGTCGTAAATTTGACGTCATTTATCAGACGTCATTATTGTGTCAACATTCTAACCGTGTTGAGAAATGACTATATGAAGACGACAGTATGACGTGTTTATAAAGCCGTATATTTGACGTCATTTATCAGACGTTATTATCTCGTCAATTTTTGGTCTACTGACGTATATCGACGAGTTATCACCAGATTTTGACGTCAATATGTCGTACCTCTGTTAGCTGGGAATGTTCTTTTACTTATTTTTATTCCTTTACACAACACACACTGTTTATCTTGTAAATATCAACTAAAATTTTAGGTTATAAATATTAAAATGCATTTAGTAAGACGCGCGCTGCGGCCAACGTCCACAAGTAACACTAGTAAAACGGACAATGTCTATTGCAGTGGACGTTGGTCGTTTGTCAAACGTTTTAAAAGTATTTCAAGGACCAAAGTCCATACATTGGCCCTTTTTCTATTAAACTAAGATGGACTTAGGCCATTTTAAAATTTAAATAATTAAGGCTTATAATACTTGTTGACATTGGCCATTTTTGTGATGCAAATATGTAACATGGATAGTCCAGGAGACACATTGGCTATTAAATGTAATTTTTGGACATCTGCCCTTTTTCTACCAAGCTCCAGAATTTAATTAAAAATAGTAATTATTAATGCTGTATACACATACCTCTGATATAACCGATGAGTTTGGAGGATTTAACACCATTGCCACTAATAATTTTCCTCTACTAGCCATGATTATTATTATTGAGTTATTTATGTTATATTATGTATAGATAAAACACTAACTGACAGAAAAGCAAATCAGCACTTGCACATAAGTCATTAATTTCGCAAAACACAACCAACCAACCTTTGGGTCCCTCTCAATGCTACTAATGTTAGGTTATGTTGTGAGCGAATTGTTTGTTTGCCGAATTTTTATAAAGTTTAAAAGAAACATAAATAAATTTAGCCAGCCCAAGTAATCAAGTAATTAATTAAAATAAGATGATCTCTGATTTATTAAAATCAATACTAAATTAAAAACATTTATTGTAATAAACTTACATTATGTAAGGAAAATGTAACAGGTATTAGGTAACTGACAGGTGGTCGTTCAAGGCATACACATCTGAAATGAATAAAGAAAAATATCTGAGTAACCAATTCACCAAAACAACAGTAGAAATAGACTAAATGGTACTATAACCATTTATGTGATCAAAAGAAACTGATTCTGTAAACAATGAAACTCTTCTGGGTCATCGGTATTAGGGGCCAACTCGCGAAATACCTCTCCGGAAGGACAGTAAGCTAGATTAGAGTATCTACCATGGTAAACAGTGTAACAGCATGCATTCACTAAAGTACTAAGGGTCAACGCGCATAGTACCCACCCTGTATAACTAGCAAGAGTACGAAGGGTCAACTCGCGACGTACTCGGATAACATTATCTCACATTCATAGTAAGAATAAATAAATTAATAGATCTTAGGTATAATTCTGATACAGAAATAGAAACAATAAAACAGGTAAAATTGGTCACCCCGTGAGGTAAACTCACCTGACAATTACTGCAAAGCACAACCACAACACAGCACAGCTAATGTCTACACCAGAACAGACTAATAATGAATAAAGAAAAGGAAACGCAACTTCCATAATGCATAAAAGAATATATTGTAAGCGGTTCTGACAAGTCATCAATAGCCAAAATAAAATAACTCAACTCTATCGTTAGAAAAATAAACGTTTGCTTTTCAGTTATTAGCTGTACATGTTTTGGTTCGCATTTCTTAGAAATGTTTTCTCATAAATAAAATAATTAATGGTCAATAATATATATGTCTTACACTAAATGAAATATAAGTTTTGCAACAGGGATCCAAAGAGCCTTGGTGTCTTAATGCAAAACACTTATTTAGGTTTTCACAATTTTTAGTTGGTACTAGTAGACAATAGATGGCGAAACTAGTCGTTTATGTGTGATTCTATTTTGCAAAACTGTAAAGTATGAAATTTAGGGAACCAATATTTAAATAGCTCGTTTTTATTTGAAATGTCGGTTGGTTCCTTATTGCAGAATGGGGTCCAATTAAAAAATTACTCATCTTTGACGAATTGTGCCTTGTTGACATCTTTTGGACCCTGGTATATTATGCTGTATTGGCAATCATCAAAATCATGTAAATTTTCCTTTATTATAGATAGATACTAGTTTTTCCGATAAAAATACCTTACCTATTCTTTAATTTCACTAATGCTATTTTTTCAAACCTAGTTGTCGTATATATACATAGATAGTGGTACGTTAACAGGTAACTTACGGAACTTAACCACTTGTTTGTTTTCTATAGGTTAGACTTTGTTCAGCTTTGTTGAATCCATTTGGATCCATCTAGAAAATTAATATTATAATATATGTAAGGGATTCTGCTGACCAAGGAATTGGCATGAGGTCATCAAAGCTATTCGGTCGTATAAATGTATTGATAGACAAAATAGTTTATAGTATTGGGTTACGAAAGCTCCAGCAGTATGAAAAACGCAGAAGTAAGGCAGTTGCCACCAGCCTCTCATTAAGTATTGTACAGAGAATATATAGTCAAAACTCTTATTGTTATTGATGTTCTTTCAACATGTAAACACAGTTTGTGTATTGATGATCGGAAGTGTCAACGTATTATTTGTGTTACCTTACATATAAATCGCTAAAGAGATTAAAACATTTTCTTACATTAATTTGTGTTAACACAACAAAATTTATCACAATTATTTGGTTATAGGTGTAGTAAATATAAATCACATCTAGTGTGTAAACAGACAGCTCCATTCTCTTTTACACTTCTACTACTTGTTTGGACTTGATCATGAAGCACATGCATTATTTCATCAGTGTTTATTTAACGAGACGGTATATGCCGAACATAAACATGGGGCCATTATTTATGATTTCTCTTTGTATACATAGTGTGCGCAAAAATTAATCAGCATGTTTGAACAAAAAATGTCGTGGTGTGTAGATATCATCGACTCCAGCGCCACTTTTTTTCTGACTTTTTTTACTTTGGCCAATTCTACACTACAGCGAGTACGAATTGTTTTTATTTTTGCCTTAATATCGCCTATTGCTATTTCTAGAAAATTTAAATCCAATCATATATTTACAGGGTGATTCCTTAATAGTTGTACATACGCTAACTGGATAATATTGGGATAAATAATCTTTACTCCACTGTCACCAAAAATTTTGAACCATGTGCTGTAGCTGCTTGTAAGCTTGTAATGGTTTAATTGATTTGGGCGATGTTAAAAACTGCTTCATGTAGTACGGATTCGATTAGGAAGTGCCCTGGTGTGAGGGAGTGTAAGTCACAAGGGTCATTGGATAAGGGTATTAGGGGGCGAGAGTTAAGTATGGCTTCGAATAACGTGTAGAACTGTCCAAATTTAATGTGGAATCTCTTTGATGTGATATTTAAAAGATTTAACTGCGGATTCTCACATTCCACCGAAATGTGGCGATCTGGGCGGTATAAAGTGCCATTGTATCTGATTTTCTTGGAAATAATTTTGATAATTACTAGAATTAGGAACATTTGTTATAACCTCTTGTATTTTACGTAAGTCGTTACTTGCACCAATGAAGTTAGTAGCATTGTCGGTATTACAATATGCTTACATAATTCTCTGCGCGACACAAAACATTTAAATGAATTCATAAAGGCACCTGTGGACAGATCAGTTACTAACTCAATGTGCGTAGCTTTCTTAGTAAGGCAAATGTAAACACATAGATAAATTTTTATGGAAGTTCTATTCCGAACTTTACCATCTTTCATTAGATACGGCCCTGCGTAGTCAATCCGCAAAATGTGATAGGTTTAGTAGATATCAATCGGTACTCGGGTAAGTCTCTCATTATTTGCGTGACGGTAGAAGGTTTGACGCGAAAACATGTTAAACAGTTTCTTTAAAAAACTGCGTATAGCATTTCTACTGTTGAGAAGCCAAAATTGTTTATGTATTTGTGAAAGGATGAATTGCGCACCGACGCGGCTTCAAAATATTATTTATAAATTTTATTAATAATTTTCTGAACCTGTGCTTTGACGGGTATTTCTGATCAAACGGTATAATTTCTTTGCAAATGAACATACTTATTTTAACCTGCAATAGGTAACATGCAAATCCAGTTAAAATTCCTAATAAGAGGTTTACATCAGTATCCAATAAATATACCAAGAACCATATACAAGTTATATCTTTCAAATTGATTATATTTTGTATCATTTGTTGGTACGCATGAATCCCTACTTCACCAGCACACCTAGACTGCGTTCAACTACAGCTTATGCCTTCCTTGTTAAAGTGATTACCCCCTCCCATTATATCCATTTGCAGTTTTGCAGAGTTTGGAACGACAAAAGTCAACAATTATCAATCACTTCTACTGTTCTTCTACTCTAACCTTTTCTATTTCTACATTTTTGAGTTTAGTTTTTAGTTGTTGACAATGGATCAGCATCAGAGACTAATAATACTAATGCTAGCCATAAATTGTACTTCGAATCATATAGAAATGATGAAGGAAGCTGTATTTCTATTATTAGAGGTAATATAAATAAAAAGTGAATATTCCTTGATTACTCACACTCAATATTTTCCAGGATGATAATAGTAACGAAAATTGTATAGATGGGGTGGATTATTTTTTAATATCTTTATTAGCAAGCATTAAAAGCTATGCAGGAATTCATTTTGTCCTAAGTAAAGTTCAAGAAATCTTAACTGATAAGGAAGATCCAATTAATGTCGAAAAAGAGTTATTAGCAGTTATTTGGCTTTTAGCTACCCCTGATAGTTACCGGTACAATTAGTTGTAAACGTATCTAACCTTTGGATATTTAAAAATATTCTTTACATTTTACAATAGATGGAACTTATGTGCCTATAAAAGTTCCAAGGGATCAATCTTTAATTCATACAAATCGCAAGAAATTTACTGCTACGACACTTCAAGTAGTATGTAATGAACAGCTTTTATTTTTGGATTGCTTCACAGGCTATCCCAGTTCTGTATATGAATTTTCAGAAACTTGGATCTATATGAAAGAGTTCAGGCTCATCTTTACTTTCCCAACGAAGAAATTATTTTAGGAGATGAACCGTATACTTCTTTACCGTAGCTAAAACCACCCTTTATGAATAGAGGTAATCTTAATGTAGAGCAAATCCAGTATAATCGAGTTCATTCATCAGCTAGATCTGTAGTGGAGAGAAGTTTTGCTTATTTATTTGGGAGGTTTCCTAGACTGCAAGATCTGAATATGAATAGATTAAACTGGGTCCCTGCTACTATTATAGCAGCTTGCGTATTACATAAATTATAAAAGCTTGCGTATTACATAACATATCGCTCACCGGCAACAATAGTGGCACAACTCAAAATTGTAAATTATGGAGAAAACTGCATTTAAAGTTCGAGTTATTTTAATTTTTCATGTTGTAATGTCATTTGAATATCATTAATGAACTTGATTGTGATAATTGGTGGGTTTTTATGTGCTAAATTAATAGGGACTGTTAATTGTTTTTAAAAAGGTGATATTTGTAGGATGTGCCACTATTGTTGAAAGTAAGCAACACAGTTTTGATGAAAACTTATGAAAAGAGCAATCAAAACTGTTTTGTTATTTTAAAATAAAACGAAAATATAGGAGATAATCTTGCTTTATTAAAAAAATGCCATTATAAACGACAAATACGAAACAAAATAAAGTAAAAATACAACTACATTATTTGGAAAATCAACATTTAGACGGTTATAAAAATAACGTGACAATTTTTAATAGCGTTTGTTCTTAAACAAAAACATGAGATCGTCATATTTTTTCTTAGCAATAGGTATAGAATTATCGTAAGCTTTCTTCAGTTCAAAACTTGGAAAAGTTGAGAGTCTTGCATTAATTATTTGAACTTGTTTAAAATCTGTATTCTTGAAGGACGTTTTGTAACGAGTCTAAGTGATTTTTCTCCACCCTAATTATTGAGGCATCGGCGATTTTAAGTCTCGCCTGTTGTGTTTTTTTAAATTTCTGATAGTATGTTCAGTTAGATGCTTTAAATCAAGAAAATCTTTGTGAGACTTCTATTACGTTAAAAGGCTTGCCAGTTTTTTTGGATGTTTGTACTATAGCTGCATACTGGGATGGCGTATAAATAGGGCCAGATTTTAGAGCTCTTTTGATGCTTCTTTCAATTAAGGAATGGGCATTATCGCCTTCATTCTGGGTATGCTCAGTAACAAGGTATTTATGAGTAATTGCCTTAATTTTATAATTAGCCACGGCATAGAGGTAAGCTACAATGATGAATTTGTTTTTTTGTTGACCTGTGCAATTATCTGAATAGAATACTATTTCGAGATCTTCGGTATTACAGGCAGCAGCCTTTTCCTTTAAATAATGCAATAGGCAAGTGCCTATTTCAACTGCCCCTCTCTTACTCTGACCTTCATGCCACATAACAATTTACTAATCCTTGCCCCTTTGACGTAAGATCGGACACAGTAAAATTGTAGGTAGACAGTTTCGATTTATAGTAGAACGAAGATACCTGTCCATTTGGTGTTGGTAGCGAGGCTTGTAAATCAGAACATGCTACTTGATATGAAGAAGAAGTACTCTTTTTGTCGTTTTCCTTTTCTTCTCTGCTCAATTTTTTTTCCTCGCAATGCAATTTTCCTATTTTGCTCAAAATTATACCGAAAATCCATTTAGTTTTTCCTACATAATTTCTGACCTGTACTCTTTATCCCTCGTGAAATTCGTGATAATGTAAGTTTTGATTAAACTTTAAACTTTCTTTCTCAGTTACAAGTAAATCTAACCTTGATCTACATAATTTGTCTACCGAACATTAACTTCAATGGTGTTTCGTTTGTTGCATTATTACGAAATTCGATACTGTAACAATAATTGTTGTACTTTCTGATCTAGGTTTAAACTATCACATTGTAATTTTAGTGATGAATTTTTTAAAGTTTGTACAAATCATTCAGCTTGTCCGTTAGTAACTGGATGATAATAATATGGTGCCGTTAATTTTAAAATTATACCATTTTCACTTAAACATTTTTTAAAATCATAAGATGTGAACGTTATCCATTACCAAAATTTTTAGCAAGCCAAAAGATGCAAAAATTTCTCTACAAATTTGTATTGTAGTTTTTGTAGTAATATCATTTAGAACATACACAAATGGGTACTTTGTGAATGAATCTACCAAAATAAAGAAATATTTTCCCATAAGTGGGCCTGCAAGTCTACATGTACGCTTTCAAATGGTTTATTACTACTCTTCTAGCGCGTATTTTTAAATGTCTGTCAGCATATCTCTATATGTAACACATGCTGTCACCTGATGCTAAATATCTGCTAACAAAAATTAGTTTATTTTAAGCACGTAAGTGAATACTATTTTACCTCAATGTAAGGGCCAGCCTTTCTCCAGAAGAAATAGATTCTCTTACAATATTCTGTTTTTTATATACTATTATTTACGTTACTTAGCAAAACATCAAAAATCTGCAATCCGGATCATGAAAACTAAGCTTTACAGAATAGATAAAATAAGTTCTATACTCACATCACCGTTCCACTATTCGTAGGTTCGAACAGGTTGTGTCACAAGGTGAATTTAAAGGAAAACAAAATAAATTGTAAACCAAATCTGGGCTAGACAAAATTTATTGACACTATGCAGGGGTTGTTGGAACTTGTAAACACACCGTGAGCAGCTTGTGGTGAACGCACCCACTGCAACTTGCTGCCTAATGCGACATTCACAGAACTGCAACTGTAGCGCGCTACACTTAATTCAATCATTCATCAAGCAGTATTCCACTCGATTCTTTATCCCATTTTTCTGATGGGCCGAAGTGCTGCTTGAAGTTAAAATTATTTTAACTACATTTGTGTGTAGCCGCTACATTTTATAAAGTAAGGTTATAAACTTTAAGGTTAAAACAGAAATATTAAATGATATGAAATTATTCAAATATTTAACAATCATGTGCTTAGAACAAAATTAGTTTTTAAGTAACTCTTGTTTATTTTTTCAGATATGGCAAACGTGAACGTTACAGATGAGGAATTTGAGCTTGTTCATTTACAGAGCCCTTTGGAAATAATTCATTCTGGTAAATATTTATGCCCGACTCACTTTTGTAGAGTTTGTTTTTATTTAGAAAAGCATATTTTAAGTTTAAAAGTTTCATCCAAAATTTTATGATCATAATTTATTTGCAGACCAGAACTTTTTTCTGGAATTGTGCCGAAAATATGATGATTTGTATAAAAATGGTTTTATCAATGCTGTTCAATTGGATCAAGAGGAATTCAACGATTCTGATGTAGATCATTATGAAATTCAGCCAGAGGTTGAACAATATCTCATACTTATTGAAATATGACCGCTTGCTTTGGGATTTTAGAATTTCTTTAAAAAATAGGAGCAAAGAAACAATACATTCCCTTTGGGAGGAAATGAGCTGAGAGGTAATGTTTATAAAAGATAGTTTTTATTATACAGGAATAATATTTTTAATATTACAGTAAATATGACATTGAGAAAAAATGTGACTGTCTTCAAAACCGTTTGAAACAGACCCTAACATACCTTAACAAAATCTAGTACATGGTTCCATTTGAAAAAATCAAAGTTATCTGTGATTGAAAATTCAGAAATTTAGGCGCTCGTATTTGGCACATCCTTGGACGTTCGTGCTTAGAACAATGGTAAAGACTACGATTTTTGGTTTTCGAGATACATAATATCTTGTTTAAAAAAAAAGGAAAGTAGCTTAGAAGTGCCATTACTGATATCTTGAAATGGTTTGCACATATACATGTAAAATATAAAAAAAAACAGAAATGGTGCAGTTTTTTTGTTAATATGTATTGAAATTTTAATTTGATATAAATATACTTTTCAAACTTCATGTACTTAATTTAAGAAAAATGAGAATATTGCAAATATATCTATTAGGTAATTAAGAAAATATATAGCAGATATATGTATATATGTATGTATATGTAACTCTTTTTGAGATCTCTTCGGTTGCACCTATTTTTTATCTTTCATAAGCAAATTTTTTCGAAATATTTTATACTGTTCTCTATGTAAGCTAAGAAGTCATCCCATAAAAGTCGATATGAAACTGCACATCAGAATATGATCATTTTCATCTGCCGCCACTGATAAAAAGTTTTGCATTAAATTTTGGGTGAAATAATTTCTCATTACATTGACATGAAACAAAATGCAATTATATGTGATCCTATTGCCATGACACTGAGCCCTCTTCATTAAAATAGTTGTTAAATGTATCTCGTATTGCTTTGGCGGTTCCTGTATCATTGTTGTTTCCCAATCTACGCACAGGCGTCAAAATGGAGGCATTATTCCTCCACAAACCTGGGGTTATGGTTTTATCAAGTTGTTCCTGATCTACTAAATTAGCAGTAAAATATGATGGATTTTTTTTTTCATAATAAAATTATGTAAATACACTGTAGTTTTAACAATGTTTTTTTACATTTTCCACTTTTGCTATAATTGATCTTGAAAATATCCGTCATCTGCTTGCTAAAATTCCAAAGGTATTTTTCTATTTCTAAGCGAGCTCTTGACGATCTGTAATTAAATATCAATTCATCAACACCCAATACTGAACTTCTTGGACATGGCCGCATTAAATTAATTAATAAGGGAAAAGCTTCATCACCAACAAAAACGTGAGGCATTGAAGCTCTATCCTCACTTACTCTCATAAATGGTGGAACATGTAGTTGTGCATTATTTATACGTTTTCCTATTTCACTGTATGCAAAAATACCCTCATCACTCTGTCGACCAGTACCTCCAATGTCAACAAGGTAAAATTGTACTGACGATCACAGAGTATCATTAAAATAAGAGAATGTTATAAAATTCGCTTCCTGCATTAGGAGGCGCCTAAAATTTCTTTATATATTAATCTATATCCAAAAAATATGTTAATACCGTAGATATATGTATTTCCACATGTTTCCCATCAATAGCACCAATACAGTTTGGGAAATGCCACCGATGCTTAAATCCACTAGTTTCTAACCACTGCACTTCTGATGGAGGATGAAGAACTAGAGTAGTTGCAGAACTTCCCAAATCACTTGCGTTGTTTTTGATATTATTTCAGAAACAGTACTTACTCCTACACGAAATAAATAGGACGGGCTAACCATGCTATCACCGGCAGCAAGACATCTGTCAAAACAATACATTTGCATTATTCTTTATTTTATTTATGTAATATAGTATAAATATACTGACCTTAATACCCAGTCTAGTCCATTGACAAATTGGCTCTCTTCTAACATCGACATCGACTTTTGCAATATGAGGCCCTATTAAGATAACAAGTACTCAAAGGCTTCTGGTCCCATGCGAAAAAAAATTACGTATTTGTTAACTGTATTCAATTGCATTGCAGCAATTAAATTTTGACCAGCCCCACATTTTCTTCTAGCTTCTGTTTTAAAAATAGACCTTGTCCATATACTATAAATGATAATGTTTTATCGTATATCACCCACAAAGTTACAATTCCAATATATTCATTTACTATTTCTCATTTACCTTCTGTTTATTTTTTAATTCTTGGTATTTTTTTTGGTTTGCAGTTGACGCCAAAAATTATTAATAATGATGTTTTTAGGTCTATTTCAACTACTATTCAGCTATTAGATAAATGTTGCCCATACATTAGGAGGGCTTAATAATATATGGAACTAAGCTACTATACAGTTTTGATCGGCACCCAACATTTGAAAAATCGATGGTGGGGACGTGTAGCGCGCTACAGTCCAAGTTCTGTGAACTCGGCATAATAATCGTATTTCAGAGAGGTAATGTCTCCAACAGTTGTGCCATGAAAAAAAACTAAGCTAAACAATTAATCGATACAAGTAATAATAATAATAATAATAATATGCCTTTATTTTCATATGAAAAACAAATTATTGAACATAATCATATAAATGGCGGCGAGATCTAGCAGAGCTACTCATTCTAACCGCCCGTTTTACAAAAAAAATACATAAATATATATACACAGAGTAAATAAACACTACTATGTTTTAAGGGTAACAATGTGTTTCTTAATTGCTGTTTTAAAACTAGTCACAGTGGAGCAAGAGGTAACATTTGCAGGTAAAGAATTGTAAAGTTTTACAGCATTGTAACTAAAAGAGCGTTGAAACATTGCAGAACAGTGTCTTGGCATGACAAATTTGTTACAGTGACGAGTAATTCTATGATGCGTGTTTGCACCACGAATTAATTTATCACGCAAATAGTAAGGTTGTTCCCAAGTGATAACCTTGTATATTAATGTAGCCAAATGTACAATAAATCTCTCATCCAATTTTAACCAATTAGAAGAATCAAAAAGTGGTGTAATATGATCATACTTTCGCACACCATAACAGAATTTTAGACAAGCATTTTGTAATTTCTGAAGGCTGTTTTTGTCTTTAACAGTAAGTGCTGGCCAGTATAGAATATCGCAGTATGCTAGAGTTGAGAGAATTAATGTGTCAGTCAGTTTAAGTTTAATTTCAACTGATAGATAATCTTTATGCATGTAGAGCATTTTGAGTTTATAATAACACTTCTGTAACAAATGTGCCACATGTGTCTCATACCTTAGACGAAAGTCGACATATACACCCAGATTTTTTACACATGTCGTGGAAATTAGGTCAACTCCATTTATTTTGATTTTGAAATTATTATTGTTATGCAGTTCCTGACTGCCAAATATTATTAGCTGGGATTTTGTTTCATTTAAGACTAAACCATGACATTCTGATACTTCAGCAATTTTATTTAAATCTTCATTAATGTTATTTGCAGCCACATGTGAGTTTGTTAAAGAAAAAGAATAATAAATTTGCATATCATCTGCGTACTGATGTGAATTACAAAATGAAAAAAACTTAGAAAAATCAGCAGTATATAAAGCAAAAAGCAGAGGCCCCAAAATACTTCCTTGAGGCACACCTCTATTTAACATAACATAATCTGAAAAAGAATTCCCGAAACTGACTCTCTGTTTGCGACCTTCTAGGTAACTGGACATAAATTTTAACGCGTTCTCATCTAATCCGAAGTGTTTAAGTTTTAAGTGAAGAATTCTATGATTTAAGGTATCGAAAGCCTTACTATAATCCAACAGTATCAAACATGTATTTAATTTATTGTCTGATGCACGAAATATATCATCCGTAACATGTAACAAAGCTGTTGATGTACTGTGTAAAGAATGAAAACCCGATTGCGTAGGAGGAATAACTTTATTACTAAGAAAAAAATTCGCTTAATTGTACATACACAACCTTTTCCAATATCTTTGATATAGTAGGCAAAATACTAATTGGACGAAACTGATTTGTTTGAGAGGGATTATTTACCTTAGGTATGGGTATAATATTAGCATTTTTCCAAAAAGATGGAAATTTAGCTGATACAAGGCAGCTGTTCACGATATGTGTGATATAGCTAGTAAGAAAAGGTGTAACTAATAAGATCATCTTAAGATTTATGCCATCTGTGCCAGTAGAGTTAGATTTAATTTACGATAATATTTTTTCGATACATTCTTCAGTCACTAAAGTGAATTGAAACTTATGGGTAATATTTTAAAAATTTTTATTAGAATAGGTGTCGGTAATAAAATTATTGTTATTTGAACTTGGAGACGGTATGCTATTGACAAAATACTTATTAAAAACTGATGGACTACTAATATCGCCTGGGTAAACATAAGGAACAGAATTTATATTTAAATACCTCAAAGTGCGCCAAAACCCCTTTGGATCAACCGCAAACTTATGTCGAAGAAAAGCCTTCTTTTCATTTCGTACCGCCATTGTGACAAAATTCCTAAGTTCTTTGTATTCCTTCCAGGCATTCTCCGTTCTGTGTTTTTTAAATCTAGTAGAGCCTTATTTCGTAGCTTCATCATGATTTTAAGATTATCAGTTAGCCAAGGGGCCCGTAACTTAGTAAAACGAGATGTCTTAATCGGGGCATGCGCGTCAAAGATTACTTTTAGATTGTTATTTAAACAGTTTACTTTCTCATCTACATCATTGAAATTATACAATTCATTCCAATTTATACTCATTAAATCTCTCATAAAATTATTATAATCAAAATTAGAGTAATCACGGTAAGTACGAAAATTTGCACGAGGCCTCACTTTCTTAATTTTTAAATTACAAATTGCTATACAATGGTCAGAAATATTATCCATCTCAACAACATCGCTACTCACCGGTAAAATTGGACAAGAAGAAACTATTATATCTAGCAAAGTTTTTGTGCGATTGGTAATACGTGTAGGTTTAGTAATCACTTGCAATAAATTATACTTATTTAAAAATTTTGTCAAATAGCGAAAACTATTACTGTCTTTATTTAAAAAATCAACATTTATATCCCCACCAAAAAGAATATAATCAAAACATGGCAAAAAACTAACATTTTCAAGCTCATCTATACAGTTACTTAGATTGACATCAGGAGGTCTATATAATGATCCCAAGCAAAATGTTTTACCTTCTATTTTTACACTGATCCAAATTTGTTCAAGCTGACTATTAGAAGGTGGTATAGCTAAAATATTAAATTTGAAGGAGTTTTTTTCATAAAAGGCAACACCACCACCTCGTCCATTTCTATCCTTCCTAATTAAGTTATATCCAGGTACAGTTACCAGACTGTCTGCAATATTTACATGTAGCCAAGTTTCAGATAAACCGAAAATATCCAGTTGCTCCGCTGTGACAAATTCCGAGAATATATTAAAATTAGAAACCAAAGAACGTGTATTGAAATGAGAAAAAGTAAAGTATTCTTTTTCGTTTAACATGAAAAACTGTCTAATACAGAACCCCGTCCACCTGCATAATACAAAAAGAAAAAAAAGAAAAATGAAAAATATAATAGTGATGATAGCAAATATAACATTATTAACCTACAAACTCGTCATAATTATTACCTTTATTATATGTACGATGTATTCAGATTTAATAATTCTAATTCTAATCACAAATTTTACATACAAAAATATAAGTTTCGAGACTATAAGAAACCAAGCAAACAATTTTCAGCGATAAGAAGGTAACATAAAAGATTTACAAATAAAAACAGTAAATACCTATTTACGGAGAACTAACGTATTTGTACCATGTCGATTAAATAGTACTCACTGCTTTATAAATCATCCATGGAATTAACTAACATTTTCTTATTTTCTCGAATATTCCAAAAGTAAATTTTTCCACCAGTTGACCAGGCGTTGCGCTTACCGTATTTATTCTTCGCACTAGTTAAGAGATTGTATTTTGACCGGGTTAGATCTTCATATATGGTATACAAAGATTTCTTTAGCTTATTTTTAGCCATGAAAATTTTATTTCTTTTTATATTGCTAACAAAATTTACTACCACTATTCTTGAGTTCACTCCATCAACGGGTTTTCCGCGGCGGAAGGCATAGTCAATATCATCAACGCAGCATGGGACATCTAGCTCATTCGACACAAAAGACGAAACTAGCTGAGACAAATCTTCACCTTCTGTTTCCTTTAGGCCCATTATGCACAGACTATTTCGTTTCTTGTACTGCTCTAGAGTTTCACAATANAAGAGGTTTCCTCCAACGTATATATATATCCACTACAAAAGTACGAAGTTCAAACATCTGAAAGGAACATGATTTTGAGTCGATATTTATTTAGCTTATTAGGCATGCACATACGAAAAGAACAGCGGCCTCTAAATCTCACAAGCATTTAATCAATGCACAAATATTGCTCAGGACTATAACATTTTTATGAATTCTCAACTAGATTGTTGAATAAGTAAGATATTGCAGCAGATTTGTCACTCAGTTTTCTCGAATCCCTCTTCTGCATTATCAAAACTAAATAGCACAGTAAAGTCAGACATCGTTTAAGCGACATCGTGCATCTGAATATATCTGTTCCTGGACCATCAGTAGAAAAGCAAACAGCTAAATCCTCATGGTTTGACTTGAAAATTGAACTGAAGTATAATAGCCCCAGCAAAGCGCTTATTTCAACCACATCAGTATCTGCCATTTCTGTTTTATCCTTAGTTGCATAGTTTTCTCTTGCCGCTCGTAGTTTCTTATTAGTGCGTTGGACTACTTCGTTCAACATAATATCTGTAAATAATCACTCCCAAATATTTGAAGCTTCAGCGGTATTCCCTAATTCCTTTGCAGAACCTTTCACACCAGGTAGATGCGAAATCAGATTATGTTGCTTCTTACGAACCTATTTGGTTCTACAGCGGACCACTGTATCTATTTCTACCAAAGTATGACTTTTCAGTTTTCCTATATGAGGATTCATTTTCAAGTTCACTCTTCAACATCTTCAAGTTCTTCTTCACTTATTCGTTGCATGTTTGCTTCTTTCTCCATTATCATCCTCATTATTATCTACCTCCTCCTCCTCTTCATACCATTTCAAAAGCTTCTGTTCAAAATCGGAATCTCCGTAACGAATTGATGTCGATGGTATATCCATTGTATTAACTAAAAATTAAAATAATACAAAAGATACATAACTGGTGAGATGGAGTCCTGCGAACCCCAAACGACATTTCGGTGTAACTTACTTTTTTTATTTGGTGACAAAGCCGCACTCCACTACAGCTATAAACAAACTGACCTGAAATGAGCAGCTACTGAGGAGCGCACCTACATTTATGCAATAATGCAGTGCTGCCAACAGTACAAAATAGTACTAGGGTTGATAACCTCACCAATTAAAGGTGAATTATGACTATATTTAGTTGCATGTCGGCAGCAAATTAATTTCAAATGAAATAATGCACTTTTAATTGATGACTATTCGCTCTGATCAAACTTAAAAAAGGCTCTTGTGGTTTTGTTATTTTTTTTTTTAAAGTCTGCGCCTACACCTGAGGCGTAGATGGATATTTTTGGAAAATGAAGCTATTGCTGACACAGATTGCACCTGGACCTGACAGTTCCGAATATTGAATTGTTTTTTTTTTCAACTAGTCAATTTATTATTTTTACCAAACAAATTCATAAAATCAAAGACAAGAGTTTTTGTATAGATATATGTTTATTCGCAATAATAAATACCACAATAAGAAAAGAAAACATTACTTTTCATTAATGTCATCGACTAGCTTTTTAAAAAGATATCTAACTCTTTCCCCTTGAGATCTTATTTTAGGAGAATTTAGCAGGTCAGCCATTGCATCAAATTTTACATAGGATACATCATTTTCATTAGCTATAAATATATTTTCTGCTGTGTCTATGTTTTTTAGAGCCATCACACTTAGTTCATTTGTTGTAACATATATCCTCATGCTCATTCCAACGAGAATCGTCAGACTCCATAAAACTGACTTCTTCAAGAGTTGCTTCAGAATCTGACCCTGACCCTTTAAGGCATCGCTTTTTATTTTCTGCTATTTTTTCTTTATTTCTCTTTACTAATTATCTCTAAATTCTTGCCAAATTTGGAAAGTGCATACTGTCGGAACTGTTTGCTTCTTTCTTTTCGGAGCTTTATTTTCTTTTTTCTCAGGCTAAAAAAGGGCCTTTTTAAAGGGGGTTGGTACCAACATAACACGAGACTTTTCTAATAAGTTTTCAGATTGTAATACGGTTCGCTTTTCAGTTTGTAAAGGAGTCGAGTGGGCTAACATTGTTCTATTTCAAACTCGTGCAAAGGACTACTGAGGGAGTTAAAGTATTTTCTTTCATGGGAGTTAATACAATATTTTGTGTTTCCCCTTCATTAACAATATTGATATTATTCTCGGGTGGAGTTTCGTTTGTATGTTCCTTATGTAAACTAACATTTACTGAGCTATTTATTTTCTTCAATGAATTGGACGCTATTGGTTTATAACTTATTGTTTTCCAATATTCAAATAAAGAAGTATCTCTGGTATCGTTTTCCCAAATACCCGTACATTGTGTAAATTTGTCTAGTGAAGAGTGAAAATAGTTAATATAGAGTTCATAGTACATTATTAAGAAAATATTAGTTTGCCAGTGACGATTTTTTTCAAAAATGCTGTTATTAAGTGATGATATTTTCACTATTTTTAGGGGTGGTTGGGTGACACCAGGGGGTGGGGGGGATGTCGGTGGTGGTCCATTTAGGGTGGACTTAGTTTTTTTTAGTAGATACTACAGGAACTTATTTTGAACATATTCATCCAAATTAGATTTAGGCCGAAAACCGACCTTATCGATCCTCTTCCTTTCATATAAGTTTTTAAAATCTTTTGCCGGTGCCAAAACCTTCCCTGACTTCACGCACGTTCTCATTCCAGTTTCATCAGCGTTGAAGATTAGTGATGGGTCGCTCATCATAATATCAAGTAAATTCTCGTCCTCTAGGTATTTCGTCAAATCAGAAAACCATCCACGTATACCAGCTTCCGTAACTGCAGCACGACTCTTAGTTATTATTTCCGTATTTCTTTTTGAAATGTTAGGATGCCTATTTAAAAATAGTTGTAACCATTTGGCACCCGGCCTATTATCTTCAAATTTATTGGGTCTATTGGTATCCATTAAAATTTTCTGCACTACATCCTTGACTCCGTCGGCGTGCATGGGAAATTCCAATTTAGCCTTTGTCAAAATCCAATTTTCTAATCTTTCTTCTTCAGCTTGGGTCAAAGTTGGCGCTAGCTAGTCCCAATGGCAATTTTTAAAAATTTATGCTTCTATTTCAATTTTGACATGTAGGTAGAATAGAACTAGCACACATAGGTAGGCAATGTTAATCTTTACTTAAAATTGTACAACTTAATTGTCAGTGTCACTGGCTATTTTTATTTATTTATTTATTTATTTGTTTTAACACCCTGTAACTGCGAAATAAAGCGGAATCGGACCCATGTTTATATGAAAAAATCATCTATTTTTTATATAAGGAATCTGCCTCCGACTATTTGCACACGTTTTTTGTACGGGTGTGAGTGACTGAATCAGTGTGTGTACATAGGCGAATATTACTTACTCATAAAACTCTTCGTTGGTTTTTTCTGTATGTCCCATAAATTTGGAAAACTGCTTGCAATCATTTTTGGACATTGTTAGAACCTGCATTGCTGTAGCAATATGTTTTCGCAATTTAGTTTTGATGTCAAATTTCTAATAGCCACATCCCCTTGTGCCCATTTGAGGGTGCTATTTGGTAAGGCAAAGACATACCTATTTTCGCAGGAAATATATTTTTCCCTATTTAATAGCAACAAATCCATGAAATTTTGTAACATTGGGGGAACTAAGATCACAACAGCACGAGAACCTTTTCCTCCGTTAACAATCCGTCTGTATTGTTTTGTTAAAACTCTTTCACTTTCTGATAAAGTAGCCTCGAAATCCTGAAAGTCGGTTTTTCTTTGGGACTTGTAATCTTCTACTTTTAAGTATTGAACATCTCCAATTTTGCGCCTATTAAATAAAATGAGTAGAGCAAGAGTACATTGTACTAAAAGTTTATAACTTTCTTCAGTATCATTTTTATCAATAAATTGTTTTTCGCACTCTTTAGCATAACTAAGTGCCCCTTCCTTAAATTTTTTGACGTCATTAATTAAGGGTACCAAAAGAGGTTTCCTCCAACGTTTTTCATTTAGATCTTTGTTCGCTACAGATGAAATTTCTTTATTCCACCTCGCTTTAACCAACTTTTCAAAATTTTTTACATTTCTATGCCACACCTCAGCCATCTCTTTAGATTCTGACTGAAACCCTTTACTTCCCCTTAATATTAGGTGAATTAATTCCTCAGACATGAGCTTTAAAGTTGTTCCTGTGTGCATAGCTAAACTTGGTATTGCGTAGGTCTTATTCTTTGGATGAAGAATATCTTTAAACGAAATATTATTGTCGCCTACAATACTTCTGTAAGTCAATAGCAAGCGGGCTAGCTCCCGTAATTTATTGCTGCAGGAGTATTCTCGTCTTTCTCTGCGATTTTAGATAGGTTTCTCAATAGTGCATAATTAAAAGGTCTTTTTTGGCANACACCAGGCGGACCGACCTCCACTAGTTCTATTACATATATAATGAAAAGCTTGTATATACATATTTGGGGGAGGTCCTTTTATACGTACCTCAAGAGAGGGGTAAAGAATGGTACGAATAAAATTTTTATATTTTCAAAGATATTATTCATGGTTAGTTCCCTCTGAACTTATATATTTTATAATTTATAATTATGCGTACTATCCTCCTGCACAGTTGCCACATTGTGGAGGGCACGTGTTTTTACTATATTACTATTTGTATCTTATTATATAATGCTGTAATGGAATTAGTAGTTACTTGTGGAAGTTTAGCTGTGGCGAAAGAGGTAGGTAGAGTATGCAATTATTTTTCTTAGTCTTTCGGACGAGATATTAAAAAGGGTTTATCTAACTATCTGAAGGAAAATTAGATGTAACACATAGAAAGAAAGCTTTTTAATATATATTTTTCTGCTTTCTGTACTTGATATTCAAGATAGATAATTTTTTGGTAGGGTATTCGCAAAGTACAGTTGGAAAATATTAGTCTTAATGTTTTTATATGATTTATGTATTTATTTTTCAACGAGGATATTCAAAATAAATTTTTTGAAACGTTTTAAATTAACTTTTCCCGATCGACCATTTGTACACTAAACAATAAATATCTTTAATTTAAATAAATGTACAGATCTAGATTTTAAAGGGAACATTTATTAACTTTATTTTGTTTAAATACATTTCCAAGGTTCTAAGGTTTTCTCACTTAAAAATGAATCGACAGGAGGATCCCTAAAAATGTCTCCCCAGTCCGACAAAACATGCTTTTTAAAAATAAGAATTTGAAATACACAAGACAAACTTAGTTATTTATTCTTTAATCTAAATAGATGCTGTATTTTTGATTTAACAACTGGAATACTTCGTTGAAATTTATTTATTTTTATAAGTAAGTATTTTGATCTAAAAAACTTTTAAAATGATTTTTAACCATTTGTACTTCTTCTGCTGTCCAACCTAAAAAATAAAAGAATGGCTTATAAAGATTATTAAATAATCAATATTTTAGGATTTAAATCATCATAGTAGTTAGCTGATCTTAATTTAAAAAGTTACCTTTTTTAAATAAAGGTCGATAGTAACAAATAACAAATATTAGTTCGGAATTTAAGTGTTTAGGGCTCATAAAGTAAGTTATAAAATCTTTTATACTGCACCTTTTTTAGTAATTTGTTTTTTCTTTACAGTGACGTTATTACAATCTTTTTGGACTCTTTTAGTTGGCAAATAGTCGTCACTTCTTGTTTTAACCACCCTCGCCGTTTAAAAAACATCAACAGGTAATCTAAAATACCAGGTATTTCAAAAAAAATATGGGACAACAAACAACAATAAGAACATTCGGGGATAAATTCCTTACATAAAAATAAGATTATTTCTATACGAATATGGATCCTATTCCGTTTTGTTTTTCAGCTATAAGTTTTTTTTTTAATTTAGAGAAACCACTGGCAGATTTAAATTAAATTTAGGCATTACAAAACTTGTAACCGGAGACACTTTTCAAATGAATCCGAACCTACAGTTACATCCTTGAACTAATTTATTTTTTTTTAATGTACAAGTTAAACCCAATATATTTTTAATTAAACAAATCTGATTTTATTTTTATTCTTGCTGTCATTATCGAAATAATGGCAATTTTTAAAAATGTATGCTCCTATTTCAATTTTGACATGTAGGTAGAATAGAACTAGCACACATAGGTAGGCAATGTTAATCTTTACTTAAAATTGTACAACTTAATTGTCAGTGTCACTGGCTATTTTTATTTATTTATTTATTTGTTTTAACACCCTGTAACTGCGAAATAAAGCGGAATCGGACCCATGTTTATATGAAAAAATCATCTATTTTTTATATAAGGAATCTGCCTCCGACTATTTGCACACGTTTTTTGTACGGGTATGAGTGAGTGAATCGGTGTGTGTACGTGGGCGAATATTACTTACTCATAAAACTCTTCGTGGGTTTTTTCTGTATGTCCCATAAATTTGGAAAACTGCTTGCAATCATTTTTGAACATTGTTAGAACCTGCATTGCTGTAGCAGTATGTTTTCGCAGTTTATTGCTTGAAATCGCCTGTGGATTTTCTAAATTTAGTTTTGATGTCAAATTTCTAATAGCCACATCCCCTTGTGCCCATTTGAGGGTGCTATTTGGTAAGGCAAAGACATACCTATTTTCGCAGGAAATATATTTTTCCCTATTTAATAGCAACAAATCCATGAAATTTTGTAACACTGGGTGAACTAAGATGGCAACAGCACGAGAACCTTTTCCACCGTTAACAATCCGTCTGTATTGTTTTGTTAAAACTCTTTCACTTTCTGATAAAGTAGCCTCAAAATCCTGAAAGTCGGTTTTTCTTTGGGACTTGTAATCTTCTACTTTTAAGTATTGAACATCTCCAATTTTGCGCCTATTAAATAAAATGAGTAGAGCAAGAGTACATTGTA
Source organism: Anoplophora glabripennis (assembly GCF_000390285.2). Classification (NCBI taxonomy): domain Eukaryota; kingdom Metazoa; phylum Arthropoda; class Insecta; order Coleoptera; family Cerambycidae; genus Anoplophora; species Anoplophora glabripennis. Next base: position 32,675 of record NW_019417739.1, on the reverse strand, counting down.
CTAAAAGTTTATAACTTTCTTCAGTATCATTTTTATCAATAAATTGTTTTTCGCACTCTTTAGCATAACTAAGTGCCCCTTCCTTAAATTTTTTGACGTCATTAATTAAGGGTACCAAAAGAGGTTTCCTCCAACGTTTTTCATTTAGATCTTTGTTCGCTACAGATGAAATTTCTTTATTCCACCTCGCTTTAACCAACTTTTCAAAATTTTTTACATTTCTATGCCACACCTCAGCCATCTCTTTAGATTCTGACTGAAACCCTTTACTTCCCCTTAATATTAGGTGAATTAATTCCTCAGACATGAGCTTTAAAGTTGTTCCTGTGTGCATAGCTAAACTTGGTATTGCGTAGGTCTTATTCTTTGGATGAAGAATATCTTTAAACGAAATATTATTGTCGCCTACAATACTTCTGTAAGTCAATAGCAAGCGGGCTAGCTCCCGTAATTTATTGCTGCAGGAGTATTCTCGTCTTTCTCTGCGATTTTAGATAGGTTTCTCAATAGTGCATAATTAAAAGGTCTTTTTTGGCAACAAATGAAATTTCATCAGCCCTCATCATATTAAGCACCTAAAAATATTATTATAAAAAGCAAAGACAAAAAAAGTGTTACAATGGCTACCAAACAATGATGGAAATTGTTAATTTTTCTTATGATCTGATCAAAAGGCGAAACAAGGCTTTAAAAGTGATATATTTAATTTTGTCAATACGAAAAGTACAACGTTTTACCAAAAAATATGTTTTAAAAAGTCAATTACTTAGCAAACTTTTTAACAAAACATTAGATAAGCCAAATTACGTATGCAACAGATGTTGTTATATAAAAGAAATACGTACCTCTTCTCTAATGGCTAATTTAGAAATAACGTCGGTAGGTGGCACATGCCACTTTTGTTTGTGAAGCAGAAACAACATTGACTTTCATATGTTTATTTGGTTCTCTATTGCCAATGCATTTTTTATGTGGCGATTTAAGTAACATAACATTTTGAAAATATTCCATTGCAGTAAACGCATGGATAGTATTCAATTTCTATCGGTTCTGTTAATTGCTTCGTTGGTCTTATTGTTCCGTTTAAATAAAGGTCAAAATTAGAATCATTTATTAATTTTTCCAAGGCACATTTTCTTTCTTTACTCTTTAGAGGAAATGATATAACGTTTCGAACTTCCTTTTCATGGTTGTGTCGTCTTTCTAAATGACGAACACGAAGTTTCTTGAGGACACATCTTTGTCACAAAATTTGCATCGGAATTGTTTGTTTCGATAATCTTCCTTCTTATAAAATAGAGAAATATATAATGAGATAGAATAAAGGAGCAATATTAATAACACTATTTTTTAAATTTGCAGATGTAGAAGTGTGTCAAAACAAGAAACAGTAAACAAATTCCCAGAGAATCTACATATATATTTTATTTCTAAGTTTACTCAGAAAATGTTCATTAAAAACACAAGTGAAATTTTCACAGTTGCACATGCTTGCTGCCTGCTTTGGCTTTATTAAAATAAAAATGTATCAATGTAAACATTTGTTATTAACAAATTGTTGAACTATGACGAATTCTTAACTTACAGAGCTACACATTTCTAACTCTGGTTCTGTATATTCATTTATTTCGAAATCTTTATCTTTACTGTCATCACTGACAGTATCCATACTTTCGGACTCATCATTAATGAGATCATCTTTATTACCATGTTTCTTTGAAGTAAAAGTATTTTGTACTTTATTTTCTTTATTGAATGTGCTATATTCATTCCTCTGTTCTTGAGTGGTTATGCAATTAAGGTCATGACTAAGAGAGGACATGTTTCCATTATTTTTATTAAGTCTATACGTTTCTGAAAGTATGTTTTCCATACAGTCTAGAAGGCAGGGGCTTTCACATGAGTTTATATTTGTTTGAAAACTATTATTATTCTCACCAGTCTTATATTGTGGCAACTTAAAAATATAATTGCAAACAATTTTATGTTTGTTTATTAAGCAAATTGATTATGTGCAAACCATATGTAGTCCAGTCCGGATGGATAATTTTTTTTAATACAAGTCCTTGGCACTTTTTTAGCATGATAATTAGGAGAGAAATAGTAGGAATTTAGGAATTTAATCTACAGGGTGTCCCAGAAATGGCAGGAAATAATTAAATGGTGGGATCGTTATTAAATTTTAAAGGGGATGCTCCATATAACATTTTTGATCCGAGCCTTCTCTAAAAAGTTACAGCCCCTTTCAGGAGGGGGGGGGGGCAAAAAACAGTTATTCCAATTTTCGTATCTTGTAAGATTTCGATATCTTCCTTACTTTCGACCAAAAAAATCTTCAAGCATACATGTCTAGCTATTTACTAATTCTGAAATAAAAATCAAGTTCCAGTGTACAGTTAACCCAAGAAGAAAACACAATACATTTGTTATCTGTGATAACAATGGTTATCTGTGATAATGCACAAGCCTACTGTTCAAAAAATACTTTAAGCAATTCAGAACTTTGTATGTAGTTCGACATGTTTTCTTGAAGGAATGATTTTTTTTACTCAAAAAGTAAAGGAGATATCGACATTTTGCAAGATATGAAAAAGTTTATAAAGAGAAAGGGCGATTTAGAATATAGAATTTTTCGGTTCAATTTTTTTTTTAAACAAAAATAAATTGAAAAAATGCTAAACGTGTATCTCATATCACCCCTTTGTAGAATATTCGAAAAACTGGAAATATATTGATATACTGTCATTTAATTAGTGCTAAGTTTCTGCCAAAATTAATTTTTCTATTTGCAACCGTTTTCGAGAAAAATTGAAATAACTGTAACTTTTTAGAAAAGGCTCGGATCAAAAAATTTTATATGAAAAACAACCCTCTTAAAATTTAATAAGGATCCCACCATTCCATTTTTTCCAACCATTTCTGGGAGACCATGTATATTTTAGAAAAAATCAGTTTGTGGCAACTTGGTGAACAAATTGCGCAAAGGTACCAAAAAGTTTTTTTGCTTTTTTTTGCACTAAAAAAAATTTCACTCGAAAAACAGAAATAGCAGGTATGTACCTCATAGCGCTTAAGAGGAAAAATATGTGTTTCGAAGGATTGAAATCCGTTCATAACTTTTGCAAAATAAAATAAAAATCCTGACTGGATTAATATGGCCATACTCCTATTAAATTAAATAGTGTTTTTGCCTAAAAATATTATTTACCTGTTCTGAATTTGCATTAATAGTTTCGGCACTGTAAAAACTTCTATTCAAATCCCTTGTATTGGATAAATCCTGGGCAGTTTTCTCTTCTGTTGCAATTTCCGAATTGTTTAACCAATTAAAAACTTTATTAAAAGATTTATCAATAGAGGAATTATATTGGCATGTGACACAGCCGTTAAAACCTTGATTGTCCATGAGATCTAAAGAGCAAAGATCTTTGTCTAAGTTAGAATCAGTCTGAACATTATTTTCGTTTGTATTAGCATCGATGTTAGCAAGATTATCTTTATAAATGATTCTACTTGCTACTGATAAGGGTCCACTACAGTCGACATTACTTAAATTAGTACTCAACTTTAGCCACTAAAAAATGAATCCGTTAAAAAGATCCCCACAATTTCGATTATTTGTTGTAACCAAATGAACAATAAACCAAGTAATATCACACCAAGGGGTGGCTCACGCCGGTATTATGGTGTACAACTTACCAGTATTATAATACCATTACGGTATTATATTATAGTTAGTATCATTATCATATATGGTATTACGGTATTATTTTGAAAATAATGACTACCTTTTGGTATTATGGTGTACAAAATTTGGGTCCGTGAACCACGCCTCGTATCACACCTACTTTAATTAATTAAAAGTTTCATTTTTATACTACTTAAATTAATTTTTTACCTTATCAGAATCGCAACAACTTTCAGGTTCTGTATCTGATACATAACTAGATATACAATCATCCAAGTCCAAAAAAACTAAAAAAAAAGAAAAAAACGGTGCCACTGTAATAATATTTCCACATACATATTTATAACAAGTACAAGTCAGATTATACAAAATTTACTATATCAAATGGAATAATATGGTAACCCTAATAATATTCACAATCAATTTGAGTTTCTCATTTTTGGTCGTTAATTCAACAAATAACTCTACTCTGACTAATTATTTTAAATTAAATATTAACACCTAACCTAAAAACATTGTAAACTATTCAGTGTGTAAATGTTAATTAAAAAACAATGCATATGTATGCTGGTGCATTAATAGGTATATAAATAATTAAAATTATAAATCCAACTTACTTTTTTTACGTGCTAGTTCAACAAGTAACCGGCTTCTTGAAGTCATTTTCAGCTAACCTAAGTAAATGGTATCACTATGTTTTGAATTTTGAAGAACACTGAACACAGAACACTGTCAACTGACGGAAATGCTAGAGAAGTAAGACAAAGCGGTGTTGCCGAATTTCGGAGGGAACAAAAGCCACTATTTAAATTGCAATCGCTTAAAACATCGAGTTCAGTGCGAACAGCCGAGCTGAGCGGACGTGCTTGTTTGTGAGGTGAAGTGATTGCAACGAGCAAAATCTACCTGCCTTTATTAAGGCTACCTGGAAAGAATCCCTTTCTTTCCTTTTAATCACCGACCTAATCCCCGGCTAAGCATAGAGGCCGTCGGCATCTTTGTTCAGGTACCTGTCCCGGGGTTATGCCCAGGTAAGTTTTAACTTATTTATCAGTTATTTGCATTACTTTAAAATACATTTCTTTAAAATTGCGACCCCCGACAAACAATATACCAGACAGACAAATACACCAAAAGACACGTACGCCCCCGTNCAATCAAATTTGTTATCTAACTGAATAATGAATATAGAAAATATGTCATTTTAACTTCCAAAAGGTATTACACTAGTTATGTAAATTTGAAATCGTTTTATCCATGCATTATTAATTCTGGGTGTCCACATTTTTCTATCGACATCTAAAAGAACAATTTATATTATAAAAATTTAATATTTAAACAATTTTTATAAGCAATTTAAGATTACCTATATAAAAAGTAATAATCATACAATTGTTCTTCTTTAGGAAACCGAAAAAATGTATATTTTTATTTTCTTTCTTGCATTTCCGATACTGATTTAGACATTCTTTGTAACTGCAAATAATTGTTAATAAAAACGCCAAAGTTTTAAAAATAAATAACTATAAATCCACTGTAAACCACTTTTTAAAACACTTCAATACAGCTAACGGCAACAATGTTTACAAAATGCCCAAAATGGCTATTATATGATTTATACGTAACGTCACTAACATAAACCACACGGAGATAAAACATGTACGGAAGTATTCGGGCTTCATCGGTAATGTATTTAAAAACCGTTCATTCGTAGCATCATTTTATGGGCAAAATAATCAAACATTCTATTTTACTCTACAAAATTTATATATCCTTAAAGTTTTGTATTTCATATTTATTCTGTTTAATGCCAAAATAATAGTAAATCTGAAAATATCATCTTACTTTGTCACACAGCTGTTCTGTTGGGAAATACGCATGCGTTCATTCCCTTTAACTTGGATGTATCTCCATTCGTGTTGCACAAAGTAGCTCTATCTCTCTAAGTGTCGCATATGGGTTAGATATGTGGTATCATTATGTTTTGAATTTTGAAGAACACTGAACACAGAACACTGTCAACTGACGGAAATGCCAGAGAAGTAAAACAAAGCGGTGTTGCCGAATTTCGGAGGGAATAAAAGCGACTATTTAAATTGCAATCGCTTAAAACATTGTGGAGGGAACTTAGAACGAAATTTTTAATTTACAAATACGATTGCAGCGCCGGCGTTAGAAAGTCGAACTAAACCACTCGTTTTCAAGAAAAATGTATACAAAGGACCCTCCAAGCAATTTTTCTTCAATTGTTAGAAAAAAGGTTGGACGCCAGGCTAAATTAAAATTTAACGCAAAACGTTGTTTCCTCCATAATCGGAGGGAACTTCGTTATATATGAGGGAACTACGAATTGGATATCTGAAGTTTTGAGGGAAGAACGTATGGGTTATAACTATATATATATATATAATCCAGTGATGTATTTGGTATTGCAGTCAATAGTGCTAAGGGCTAATGTAATAGGAACACTCTGTGTTGTTGTCAAGCTTTCGGAAATGTTTATTTCCTTGCTCAAGACATAAACGTGAGATTATCCTATAAAAACCATCAAAAACGAAGTATATAAGAACATTGTTAACATTTTTAATTAAAAGTAATTGTAACTATAGTCAAACATTCTATTATAAACAGTAGGGTATTTTAACCGATTCTCAATCTCCCCCTCGTCTCACCCCTCACCCCCTCGGCGACCTTGAATGACCCCTGCGGTGACGCGTTGAAATTCATATTAGTTGACCTTGAATGACCCCTGCGGTAACGTGTTGAAATTCATATTAATTGACCTTGAATGACCTCTGCGAAGTTGGACATTACTTGAAGTTTGAGGATGTCCTATATGACATTGAAAGTCATATTCGTTGATAACCTTTATTTGACCTCTGCCGAATATTATATTGGTCACCTTCATTAACCTTTGTAATTCCCTCTAACAGAAACTCTAAAATGAATGTGTTCAACAGCGCATGCTCATCATGGGTCTCCATTTTTATAAAAAGGCAGGAGTAGACGGTTTGAATATCATTTGTGAATAACTTTCCGATCGAGAGTGAGTTTTTACTAACAAAAATGTATTTGTGCAATGTATGTAGTAAAACCTTTACGCGTAGTGATAATTTACGTCGCCATGAAAGGGAGTCTTGTAAACCCCTAAATGTTAGTGAACCGGAAGCAAAACGAGTGAAATTACATCATGACAATCAATCGCCTGTGGTTGAAACAATTAACTGTTGTGGTAAGGAAATACCCAAAAGTCAAATTTATGCGCATCGTAGGACATTGGAACATAGAACCGTTTCCTGTACTCCAAAATGTGATGGCGTACAAATTATTAATAGTGCGTTCAAATGTAGAATAATAAGCTACAGAGTGCAGANAACGAGTTTAGTTAAACTAAATTCTACAAATTTACCCACTAAAGATGAATTTTATGATAAGTTGAATGAAACTCACATAACGGATACTGAATATGAAAGAGCACAGAAAACGTGGAAAGTTTTTAGTTGTAAAGATTTAGGCGAATATTCGGACATATATTTAAAATCAGACGTGCTTATATTATGTGATGTATTTGAAAACTTTCGAGCAATTTCTTTAGACAAATATAAATTGGATCCCGCACAATATTATACAGCTCCAGGTCTCGCATGGGACGCCATGTTAAGATTAACAAAAGTAGAGTTGGAACTTTTGACGGATATTACAATGCTACAGTTTTTCAAAAAAGGTATTCGCGGTGGAATCAGCCAATGTTCTGATAGGAAGCATGTTGCGAACAATACATTCCTTCCAAATTATAATCCAGACGAACCTTCGTCTTTTATTATGTATTTGGATGCCACGAATCTCTACGGACACAGCATGTCACAGTGTTTACCAACCGGTGGATTTTCGTGGTTAACAGAAGACGAAATTTCTAAATTTAACGTAATGGATATTCCCGACGAAGGACTTAACGGTTACGCGTTAGAAGTAGACGTGAAATATCCTAAAGAATTACATGATGCACACTCAGACCTGCCCTTATTAGCAGAGAATATTGTTCCACCTGGTGCAAAGTCAAAAATTCCAAAATTAATTCCAAATTTAAATAATAAACATAAGTACATTATACACTTTAGGAACTTGAAACAGGCAATAAGAAACGGTTTGAAAGTCACTAAAATACATCGTATAATAAAATTTAATCAAAGCCCTTGGTTGAAAGTCTATATCGATCTTAACACTGTAATGAGAAATGCTACATCAAACAAATTCGAAAAAGATTTTTTTAAGCTCATGAACAATGCCGTGTACGGTAAAACGATGGAGAACGTAGATATTAGGAAAGATATCAAATCTCACTGGGAAAAAGTTCGAAAATCGTTTGGTGCAAATACTGTTCTCGTGCGCCTGCGTAGATCGCATCGCCGGACCCTCCGGCGTTCTCAGCCGGGTATATTCTATCATGTCCAGAATTGTCAAATATCCTTGGATCTATATTGGGGCGGCCTCCGCCTAAATTCTGGCCGGCGTCCAGCTCGACCAGGGGTCCCGTTTCCCCATCACCAAACGCTTCTTCGAGGGATTCGGTGGTAGTTAGGGATTCATGTAAACACTTCTCCCCAACCTCCTTGTCAGGAAGAGGTGCGCATGCGTAGTTGGGTCCTCTTGACGTCATAATGTTACAATACATACAATAACAACAGATATATAGACAGTTAGGTTCAATATAGATATAATAAGTCAATAATCGGATAAAATTTAGGTGAACTCGGACTAGCAAATCGCCAGAAATCTCTATTCTTCTTCGCGTGATAAGATAATTATTTCTAACACCCGATACAATCACAACTAACGTTAAGTCTTATATTCTCTACCGAGATTACTGCAAGTCAATTCAATCTAACCACCGCGTCTTTACACTTAGTTCAATTGTTCAAGACCCACTAACTTAGTGAATATTTAGAATGTCCTTCCTTATTCGATACAGTTCAGTTGTAACAGTTCCTCACTTACCACATATACTATAGTCTGCCTCACTACTGTCTCTCGGTCCAGTTCCCACGTAGTCACTCACTTTAGTTTAATAACAAAGCTAAGTTACTGATTATTAGATTGGTCCTTAATACCTTTCGAATTCTTTTATTAGTTCTCTTACAGGACTTCAGACTCAGTCACTATTATTATATTTTATTTCAGGTTTCAACAATCCCTACTACGCTGAGGGCATCACTATGACAGGAGGCAAGAACGAAAGGATTCAAGTTCGGTTCATACATATATTACAGGTAAGTACACTTAAACCCGCTTTTTATTTCAGGTTCCACCAAAACCCCTAGGTGACTCTCTTCCCCCACGTATATAGATAATAACTAAGTTCAATATAATCAAATGTCGGCTAAACAATGTTGTCCACGTAATCTCGGGATTTAACCGGGGATTACAACCTAAAATCGTACTTCTTCGGTTAAAAGTAGCTACTTTACTTTTTAACACCCGCAAAAAATTCTCCCAATACTCTGGAAAAAGGCCCCTTGCTAATCGCGGTGGTCGCCTTATATAGCCGGTCGGACGGATAGTCCCCGCCCCAAAACCGCGTTTTGACCAATCCACGACCAGTATTTGTATATATCTTTAATAAAACTAAATTCTCACAAATTTTCCGACCATCTCGCAGATCCCGTCCTGCGACAATACATTAATTGCTCGTCCTAATTTCAAATCATGCACCATCTTCTCGGAGGACTTTGTCGCCATACACATGGGCAAGTTAAAAGTTCATTATAATAAACCTCTTTACCTCGGATTTTCAATATTGGAATTTTCAAAAACGGTTATATACAATTTTTTATATGATATAATTAAAGGTAACTTTGGTCGCAACGCCTCGTTACTCTATACGGATACATATTCCTTGATTATCAAAATTTACACCGACAACTTTTATAATTTTATTAAATCTAATATAAATCACTTCGACACATCTAATTATAAGCAAGGAAATAAATTTGGTATTCCCATATCCCCCTCGATTTTAGGAAAAATGAAAGATGAGTTTCCGGCAGATCCAATAATGGAGTTCTACGGGACTGCAGCTAAAGCTTATTATGTAAAATCATTGAATAGTGAATTAAAAAAAGCAAAAGGGGTAAAGAAGTCAGTTATAAAGCACACTTTGACCGTGGATGACTATAAAAAAATCGTAGAACGAGGCGGTTTGATTTTTAGGAAGATGAACTCTTTCCGAAGCGAGTTACATGACATTTATACAGAACTAAAAAACAAAGTAGCCCTTTCTCATTACGATGATAAGCGTTTTGTAATTCCAAATAGCTCGTCAACTCTCCCATGGGGACACCATGATATAAAATTCTATCAAACCGAATACGATAACAATTTCACTTGGTTCGTAACTGCTTTAAGCCAGGCCGCACGTATCAAGAGAAAAAATAATTTGGAACTTTTAATAGAAGCACTCGAAGAATTAGTCGAATAACTGGAAAATTCATATCTACATAACAGAAAAATGTATTATAATATTGTGATTGAACTTGTATGTATTGTAAGAAGAAAAAATAGTGACAAAATTTATTATTAAATTATTTTAATCTTAAATTAAAGATATTTCAAATACTTGTGTTTTATTATTAACTTGATTGAGAACCTACATATGTAGATGACGACATGTCTTAAAAGCTATACAATAAAACAAATTGGACGAACAAAGTTGTAATTATACAATGGACAACAAAATGTAGCAGATTATAAATTGGTAACATTGTGGTGATGGCCAACAATCATTAAGGTATTATACAGTTGGTGGCATTAATAATATATGTGTTGGTAACAGTACTTGTTAATTTGAAGTTGGTAACAATGTCAAGCTAGCGCGTCTGCCGCACCTTGCCATAAACTACATTGGCGCATGCGTGTTTGAAAGGACGCGAAACTATTAGAAGGACGCTAATCTGTTAGCCAATAGGAACCAAGCATTCTAATGAGTCTGCGCAGTAACAGGTAACGCCAAGCCAACGGCTTGGGTATCATTGAGAGCGTCCTCTTTCGCTTCGTACTTGAGGAGAGTGAAGACGTGCCGTGCTGTGCATCATATTTTTTGATTTTGTTATTGTGTTGTGTGTTAACGATGGGTCGTACAAGTACTGTGCCGCGAAAGGTTGTCGCTAGCGGATCAAGCAAAAAGAAGTCGGCTAGTGTGGGAAAGCCGACGCCGAAAATGACGCCGGACGAGCGACGTCATATTCAAGAATATTTTCCACAACCGAAGCAGACTGCTCCAGTGAACCCAGGCTACTTCATCACGACGGCATTGCCAACAAGCAACCGGGGTGATGTCCAAATGGATGTTTCCGAAGATGACCTCATCACAAGGGCATTAGCCGACCTGGGAGACCTTCCCTCAATGACTCTGTCGCCCATCAGCGACGACGACGAGGACGACGTGTTCCAAACCAAGCCGCCACCAGCATCCGTCAAGATGGCGACGAAGAAAGTAAGTCGTCCTTCGAGTCTTAAAACAAAAAAGTTAATGGGGGTCAAAATATTGTGAATCACTCTGTACCATTTTCGAGAAAAATGAAGTTGCTTTTTTGCTCACATAAAACGGCACAAGTACATTTACAAAATATTAAATTGAAAGAGGACTTTAACCATTGAATGAGCTGAAGACATTTAGTTACCAATAGTATTTGCATTTAAGACTATAATTTTAATTTCTTACATATCACATGAAACAGTTAAATTGTGAAATATTTTATTAACTAAAAAAAATTAAAATTTATTTTAAGTTTCAGCTTGTTGTAAACTAACATTTAAAAAAGTAAATCAAAGTAATCAGATAATGGTAATTATTTATCTATTAATAACTAATTTTAGATTTTATAAACTACTACACTACCACTTCTATATTAGGAAACTGACTCGGAGACATAGGTACAGAGCAAAACAGCTGCACAATTAAATAAATGAGCAAACCTCCCCCCATTTGCTTCTATACAACTTCATTTTTCTCGAAAATGGTACATGCTACCGAATTTCGACAAGTATGCCTTTTTTGTAGTATTCTTTAGAGTTTACAGAACCGTTTAGAAATATAATAAATTTTGACATTTAACATATTTTTTTTCGATTGTACCCCTCCAATTACCTGTATCGGCGACACTGCTTTTCAGAAAGAAACCCTTTACACATTATTCTCAACGCACAGTTGATGTTTACTCGTGTACAAATTTTGACATTTTTATCTTCAGCCGATTTAAAGATAATTAAGGAAAACCATTTGGAAAGTAACAACACACTGTATCTCGAAAACCTGGCGTCTAAGAAAAAAACATGAACTACCCCCATTATTTTTCCATGAGGAACTTGTTCACAAGTTTTTTTGAAACCCATTAACGGGACACCCTGTATAGTCTAATCGCCCTAGTCAAAATTGAATTTAAAGATGGCATTAATTCCGAAGTGCACATTTTGTTGCATGTGGCTAGTTTTTTGCAAATAGATGAGGGAAAAAAATGTTCTGCACGTGAGCGGACCGGGAAAGGGCCGGAAAACTGCAAAAAACGTATTTCGTGTATAACTTGAAAAGTATTTCACAAACATGCAAAAGATCAAAGTTGTAGAGCAATTCTCTACAAAAAAGATCTCTATTGATTTTTTCGTACAGTGCGTTATTTAGGAAATATTTAGGGATTTACATAAAATGACGATTCTTATGCAAATCAGCCAGAAAATTCATCAAAGCTTACTAGCAGATGTCCTGAATCTACTTTTACGGTTCTAATACGCTTCAACGTATGGTTGTAACTGTTTAGACTGTGAAAAGACGTACATTGGACAAACTAATAGAAGTACTTAAACCCGGAGAGAATAACACCGGAATGCTGTTCAAAAAATTGAAAAAACTTCATCATTATAACTCAACATGCAAAAGACACTGGCCACCAGATTGATTTCAAGAATACCAAGGTATTAGCAAGAATGAAGCATAGAGCAAAAAGAATAATTAGAGAGGCAATCGAAAATTCGAAATTGAAAAACATCCTCAAAATCTTAACACACGCGACGATACCCAAATATTGCCAATAGCTTGGAAACCTGTCCTGGAAACTAAGAAGATCAATACACCAGTGATATGCAACGCTGAGAATAGGTCGAGCAGAACACAAGAACCCACAACACCGTTAAATGTAAGACCCGTGACGCGCAACCACGCGAAGAAAATCACATACCGGAATGAATGCACATTATATATCTCACAAAGTAGACAAACATCTTCCAAACGTAGTAACGTGAAGCAGAATTAAGAAGACCTGAAGATGGTAAATAAGATTTTAACGAAACGTCGTCAAACAAATGGTTCTTTTGAAGACCAAGTACATTCAATGCGGAAAGGAACCTAGAGAAATTCTACAATTACATATACAGGGTGTCCCAAAAGTGACGCCCGTCCTTTTGGGTTTTGATTACGGGGACAAAAATAAATCGAATTTCAAGAGTGGAAAATTTTCCGATTATTTTTATTATTCAAAAAAAAATATTCAAAAAACAGATAAATATTTGGGCTGGGTTACTAAATAATTATGTAGTTCAGAGCTGTATTTACTGCAGCTATATGTTTTTAAATGAAAACATACCATTGCCATTGCTGGATGATGTTCCGTTAACAGTTAGACTAATTATTGGTTTCAACATAATGGAGCTCCATCACGTTCTGGTTTACGAGTATGAAATTATCCGAATCAAAAATTCTTAAACAGATGAATTGGAAGAGGGTGGACCCATAGCATGGCCTCCTAGATCACCAGATCTGAATCCCCTAGATTCTTTTTTTGGGGGTATTTAAAAAAAGAGATTCACAGCGAACCGTTGTCAATCCAGAAAATACAGTAGCCCGTATACACGCTGCTATCGCGTCAATAGACCAAGAGATACTACAAAGCGTTCATGCTTCAATGTTGAATCGTGCTAATCTTTGTTTTGAAGTAGAAGGCAACTTATTTGAACACCTTATGTAAAAATAATTTCTATTATTTAAGAATATTATGGTTTTAGTTTTTATATACATATTTTATAAAATAGTTTTATTATTAAAATGTTTTTCTCTATCCTTTTCAGATTAAAATAATTCCTTACACCAAGGTACAACTGACAATCAGAAACTATACTTACCGACTATTGGTTATAAATTATTTGTCTTGGTCCCCATAAGCACAGACCTTAGTTTGGAGACAAAAAAAAATGTATTTTCACTTTTTTAGTTTTTTGAAAAATTTTTTGAATAACTACAAAGAAAAACAGTAAAATTTTCCACACTTGATTTTCAATCCGTTTTTGTCCCCTTAATCAAATCCCACAAGGACGGGCGTCACTTTTGGGACACCCTGTATACAGGGTGGCATAAAAGTATGGGAACCCCAAAAAATCTCGCAAGGTATGCATTTTCCGGAAAAACCAAATATAGGGAAATGTAGGATTTTCCCATGACTATTCAATGGTGACCATGCCATGACCACTGACTGTGGTCATTATGGGGTCAAGACGATTTTTTTAAATGGGAACCCCTCTCCATCTTGATTTCGCCGCTATTTTGAAATTTTTGAAATGGTCAAGGTCATATTTGAACGTAAAATTTTCCGCTCTTTCCATTTCCGGGGTCAAAAAAGTGGTCAGTGGTCATAGCATGGTCACCATTGAATAGCCAGGAAAAAATCCTAACTTTCCCTACATTTGATTTTTCCGGATACTTTTATGCCAGCCTGTATACAGGGTGATTCAATCATAATGTTATTAATTTTAACCACGTATTCGAAAGGCTTAATAAAGACAGAAAATCGGAAAAAAATTTTTTATTCGACTTTTAAAAATTAAGGAAATCAACCCATAACTCTCGCTAACAAGGCGGTCCTGCCAGATGCCCGGATGCTTGGAAAATTTTATAACGTAATGTCACGAACAAATCGTCAGCTGAAGCGAACAGCGTTGCCAAGTTCACATCATAATCTGTGGTTCACATTTACTTAATCCGCTTTAGTATACGGATACATATGTACGAAACCAATAAAATGCAAGTAAATAAAGGATCATGCTGCATTTTTATTATAAATAATTTTAATAATTGTATAAACTTAGTGCAAAATGTTTTAACAAGCCTGACTTCTCGAAGTCAACTTTCGTTAAAAGAAAAAAAGCAGAGGTTTGTAGGCACACCGTATTTTATCAAATAAAAAAAGTCGGCACACTAAATACCCGAATATACAAAATATACTACACACTGTTACAAAACCATTAAGAATTTATAGCGTTTATTCAAATCTACCGCCCTCGATATCTTCCGCATTTTCCCGCAAAGGAGTGAACATCATATCATAAAGATGGAGAGGGATGTGGATTGGAAAGACACAGACACACGAAACCGTTAGTTTAGTCTATTTCCAATTGTTTAAAGTGTCGGTCGTGAAGGCTTTGTATACGAATGCCGAATATGTGGATATGGTGATTTTATGCGAAGAGTGTGTACAGAACGCAAATGCCGCTGCAATTGAATATCGCAGGCGTTTTCCTGATCGACAGAACTTCCCAAGCCCGCGGACAATTGTACAAGTCTTCGTGACACGGGTTCTATCATACCGCGCAGAGAACGTGCAGGAGACATCGACAAAATGAATTAAATGTGATAGAGGCTGTTTTAAGTGTAGTCGAGGAGCAGCGTACTATTTCCACAAGAAGAATTTCAAGACGATTGGAGATATCACAAACCAAAGGCAGATATTGCGCGAGCATTCACTCAACCCATACCATTTTCAAAAAGTTCAAGCTTTAGAACCAGCTGATTTCCCTAGTCGTCTTGAATTTTGCAATTGGTTCCTAAATCGAATTGCAGCAGGACCTAACTTTATTAACAGACTGCTCTGGACGAATGAATGCTGTTTTACTCGAACTGGCATTTTAAACAAGTAAAGAACATATTACTTTCTCGAAAACAATAAGTTACACCAAAGGTTACACCAAAGTTTATATTTACACTAAAGTTTACATTTATTATGTAAACTTTGGTTATACGCAACTGCATCTCTGTTACAGGAGTAAATGGACCCTCCGAAAAGTGTGCAGTCCCTCAGAATTGCTTCCTGGAATGTCGACGGATTATTCCGGGGGCGAAAAATCAAACTCAAGGAGCTCGTGCCTCGTCTAGACGTGGACGTGATGGCGATACAAGAGACCAAAGTAGAGGACGCACACACTGTTAGGATTCCTCGCTACCTAGTGTATCGGCCCTGCTCGTAAAAAGAGGTATAGATCACCATATGTTGCAGGTTCCTCAGCTAGAAAACATGGAAGCCGCCGCCGTATCGATCCGTACTTGCAGGTACGGAGACATTGCCGTGGTGACCTGTTATCAGCTCCCGCTCACCTATCACGATTTACGCACGGTCCTGGAGACGTGGCCCCAAACCGTGGCCATCGAGGACTTTAACGCGAAATCGCCCGAATGGCACAGCACGACCACCACCACGCGTGCAGAACCATGAGGACGTTGCAGCGTATGGACCCGATGGACCGACGTACTACGCTGCAGTTGGAAGACCAGCCGTGTTGGATATCGCTTTGCTCAGGGCAATACCGATGGCCACCGACCTAGCGACGCACTGCGAGGGGGCGACGAACCATGCTCCTATTCTCCTAACTCTAGGAGACGAGCGTCGCGGCGAGGACACCATTGCCAAGCGGCGGACCGACTGAGGTCTATTCCGCGCAGAAATGCAACGAATATGTGCACTCGTTCCGGTCGTCCGCGATGCGGCGGACCTCGAGGCTGCCCTCGCGAGCCTTGAAACGGATATCCACACCGCCTTGGAAGCCAGCACCACGGAAACGACGGAGAGGAGTATAGCGAATTATGTAGGTGAGTCACCTATTATGTTGCAGGACCTAATGAGGGAAAGACGTGCGGCGAAAAGAAGAGCGACGAGGACAGCAGACCCCCAGGATAAGCAGACGTTAAACCAGCTGAACCGGAGGGTAAAAGCGGCCCTAGAGGAGCACTACCAGGACTCGTGGCAACGACATCTAGAGTCACTGAACCCGGAAGACCGCAGCCTGTGGACGATGCAACGGGCGCTGAGGACCACCCTGAAGCCCATGCCTCCCATTCACGGAGAGAACGGGATCGTCTACACCAGGTATGAAAAGGCCGAGGCATTCGCCGACAGCCTTGAATTACAGTGTAGGGAAAACCTTCTCGACGACGAAGACGAGGACCACGCCGACGAGGTGGAACGACGCGTACGGCGCTACAGACG
>NW_019417739.1:10671-15002 GCF_000390285.2 Anoplophora glabripennis | reverse complement strand
ACAACAACAACCACAACAACCACAACAACAACAACCACAACAACCACAACAACCACAACAACCACAACAACCACAACAACAACAACAACAACCACAACAACCACAACAACCGCAATGGTAAATATCCGTTTCTAAAAGTTGACAATACTTGCGTCAAATATATGTCCTTGTATACTTATACCTTATAAGTTGGTAACGATATAAAAAAATATAGTTAGTGAGAATAAATAAAAGCTATTCATCTATTTAATTCCACTGAATAAAGCTACCTGCAATAGTTATTGTTTTCAATTTCTATAGTAAATTGTAATTTGGGATGAAAACTGTTAAATACATTTAAAATATTGTCAATTTTATCTTCGGGACGTGCAATAATGCAATCATCAACATATTTTTTGAAAAATAATATATCAAAATATAAATTTTTAATAACTTCTTCTAAAAGTTCCATAGTTAATCGTGCTATTGTTGAAGAAATTGGTACTCCCATTGTACAGCCTTATATTTGTTGGTAGAAATCATTTTTATATTGAACATAAGTAGTGGTTAGAGTTAGTTTAATACCAGTTAAGAATTCATTTAAAGGGAGAGTAGTATGATCTGGTAAAACGTTCCATTTTTTTTGTAATTATTTTGATTACTAGATCTATAGCAATGTTTGTATATAATGATATGATATTGTAATGTATTTAAACACTATCTTACTCTTTAACAAGTTTATTGTTTGGCTTCCATAGTTCGTTTCTCTAAATTTTTTTTTACAAGAATTAACGAGGTTGTCGATTTGTTAATTCAGCATTATTTCATAACGCTAAAACTACAACTAACCACTTATTTCATGTAAGTAGGTGGGTACAATGTCCCAGCGTATTAGGTTATACAGGATGATTTACTTTCTTGGGACATTACACCTTCCCTTTCAGAGAGAATGATCCCCACTATGGCCACTTGTGGAGAGCATTTGTCTGAATATGACACAAATACCTAATATTGTTAAAAAAAGTAAACTCTCTAGGAATAAGAGAACCTTTAAATCAGTTCATTTATTCTTTTCTGTCAAACAGGAAAATATCAGTAAAATTGGCATAGCACAGATCAGAGCCCTTAAATGTAAATTTCGGTGTTCCCCAAGGAAGTATTCTTGCGCCACTATTATTTACAATGTTCATGAATGACCTCGATGCCAATGTTATTACATACCCCAATATTCTATTAGTTATGTATGCAGATGACACAACCATAAGTATCACCTCTAATAGTCTAGAAGAACTCGAAACAAAAGCAAATAATATACTATATATAACATTTTTTTGGCATTGGTGTCACTCCTACAGATTAATTATAAATACGGATAAAACCAATTACATTATATTTAAGAAAAGGCGTGAAATAAAAGATATTATACTAAGATTAAATAATAAAAATCTTCAAAAAATTTCTTGTACAAAATTCCTAGGTAGTTATATGGATGAGAATTTAAAATGGGGATATCATATAGACCATGTAATATCTAAACTAAATTCCTCATACTTTGCTCTAAGAAATGTTAGTTACATAATGAATTCTAAATACGTATTAAATATTTATTACGCACTAGCATACTCACATTTGTAATACTTAGATATCTTCTGGGGCCAAGCTACAGATTCTGACAGGGTTTTTCTTTTGCAGAAGAGATTAATTAGACTTATGTTCTCATTAGGTCCGTTGGATTCATGTAAGCCAATATTTAAACAAAACAACATATTAACATTCCCTTGCCTATGTATTTATGAGGCATACATTAAAATAAATTTACATAAATTCCCAAGAAATTTTGATATTTACTCATAATACTCGTACTCGTGTAATGCTGTCTATAGAAAAAATATAAATCTAGCCGGCTCAGAGAAAAGTGCCCTTCATTTTTGTAATAGAGTATACAACTGTCTGTCGGCTGAGATCAAAGAGATTAGCACATACAAGAATTATAGGAAATCACTGCACTTATTTTTATCTATACTCGGCGGCCGAAATTATAAAGAGTGACTAATACATAATATAAAAACACTATTACCATAATGCGTATAAAATATAAAATGATTTCTATACGGTTCAATATTATTTATCTTTGTGCCGCTCGCCATGCACATCGGTAGAATCTATAATCGTGTATAGACTGAGTTACACTGAACGTCGATCTATATTTTATCTCTGTCTTTTGCACTTGGTAGGGAATAGGGAAATGCTTTTTTAGTGGGTGTAAACGGACTTGATTTGCCCGACCTGAGAAACGTCATAGCATAAGNGTTGTTGTTGTTGTTGTTGTTGTTGTTGTTGTTGTTGTTGTTGTTGTTGTTGTTGTTGTTGTTGTTGTTGTTGTTGTTGTTGTTGTTGTTGTTGTTGTTGTTGTTGTTGTTGTTGTTGTTGTTGTTGTTGTTGTTGTTGTTGTTGTTGTTGTTGTTGTTGTTGTTGTTGTTGTTGTTGTTGTTGTTGTTGTTGTTGTTGTTGTTGTTGTTGTTGTTGTTGTTGTTGTTGTTGTTGTTGTTGTTGTTGTTGTTGTTGTTGTTGTTGTTGTTGTTGTTGTTGTTGTTGTTGTTGTTGTTGTTGTTGTTGTTGTTGTTGTTGTTGTTGTTGTTGTTGTTGTTGTTGTTGTTGTTGTTGTTGTTGTTGTTGTTGTTGTTGTTGTTGTTGTTGTTGTTGTTGTTGTTGTTGTTGTTGTTGTTGTTGTTGTTGTTGTTGTTGTTGTTGTTGTTGTTGTTGTTGTTGTTGTTGTTGTTGTTGTTGTTGTTGTTGTTGTTGTTGTTGTTGTTGTTGTTGTTGTTGTTGTTGTTGTTGTTGTTGTTGTTGTTGTTGTTGTTGTTGTTGTTGTTGTTGTTGTTGTTGTTGTTGTTGTTGTTGTTGTTGTTGTTGTTGTTGTTGTTGTTGTTGTTGTTGTTGTTGTTGTTGTTGTTGTTGTTGTTGTTGTTGTTGTTGTTGTTGTTGTTGTTGTTGTTGTTGTTGTTGTTGTTGTTGTTGTTGTTGTTGTTGTTGTTGTTGTTGTTGTTGTTGTTGTTGTTGTTGTTGTTGTTGTTGTTGTTGTTGTTGTTGTTGTTGTTGTTGTTGTTGTTGTTGTTGTTGTTGTTGTTGTTGTCGTTGTCGTTGTCGTTGTCGTTGTGGTTGTTGTTGTTGTTGTTGTTGTTGTTGTTGTTGTTAAACAATATTAAACCTAATCTGAACACTAAAGAACATACTTATAATGTAACCTAACCATTTCCATGTGCACATGTCACTAAATGTTAAATATAAAATACAATATTTACAATTAAGGTGGAGTATCTTTTGTTCTCGACGACTTGCACCCGGGCTAGGTGCGTCTTCGCTACGTGTCCCCATGCGGTTGAGGGTCAGCTTATTCCGCAGTCAGAGACGGCTGTCCCTGCACAGAAGCGGATAGAGCTTCGCCCTCACCATCCTTGCTTTGCGCGTCACAGCGTCGACGTGCGGCATTCACGTCAGCGTGCGCTCCAGGGTTACCCCTGAGTATTTGACGGTGGTCGACCACTGGATGTCTTCTCCGTTGTACGTATCCCTGGGGGCGCGTTCGGTATCTACGAGAAAACATAATACCTGTGCTTTTCTCCGGGTTGATCGCCACCTTCCACCTGTTGCACCTGTCCTCAGGTTGGCTTACAGCTCTTTGGAGGTATCTCTTCGCCATATCGGGGTTCAGGGAACGGGCCGTTATGGTGGTGTCATGGGCGTAGAGGCACACGGTAGTGCGCTCTGTCCTGGGCATGTCGGATGTATAGATGTTGAACAGGTGCGGTGATAGCACGGCTCCTTGGGGGACGCCTGCCTCGACGTCTCGAGAGGTGGATAGGGCCCCTTTCACCTTCGTACGCAGCTTCCTGTCTCTGAGGAAGGACTCCTTCCACCTTCGCACGCGGCTTCCTGCCTCCGAGGAAGGACTCCACCAGTTTGACCAGTCCGATAGGGTAGACGAGCATCTTTGCCAGAAGCCCATCGTACCAGACCCTGTCGAAGGCCTTAACGACGTCCAGGAAGACTGTCACGGTGGATTCACCCAGTCTGGTCAGGATGATCCTCTCCGCTACCTTGCTCATCATCGGCAGGAGACCGATGGGCCTGTAACTGGCAGCAAAGGTTAGATTCTTACCTGGTTTCGGGAAGAAGATGACGTCGGCTTTCTTCCACCTAGCGGGGAATCTTCGCAGTCTCAGGATGGCGTTGACGATGTTGAGCAGCGCCATCACTCCCTTGTGGGGGAGCTTTCTGAGTATTCGATTTCCGATCTGGTCGCATCCGGGTGCCTTGCGGGGGTTGAGGCGCCGCAGGATGTCCCTCACCTC
>NW_019417739.1:0-8637 GCF_000390285.2 Anoplophora glabripennis | reverse complement strand
GTGTGTAGTGTATTTTGTATATTCGGGTATTTAGTGTGCCGACTTTTTTATTTGATAAAATACAGTTTGCCTACAAATTTCTGCTTTATTTATTTTCTTTTAACGAAAGTTGACTTCGAGAAGTCAGGCTTGTTAAAACATTTTGCACTAAGTTAATACAATTATTAAAATTAGTTATAATAAAATGCAGCATGATCCTTTATTTACTTGCATTTTATTGGTTTCGTACATATGTATCCGTATACTAAAGCGGATTAAGTAAATGTGAACCACAGATTATGATGTGAACTTGGCAACGCTGTTCGCTTCAGCTGACGATTTGTTCGTGACATTACGTTATAAAATTTTCCAAGCATCCGGGCATCTGGCTGGACCGCCTTGTTAGCGGGAGTTATGGGTTGATTTCCTTAATTTTTAAAAGTTGAATAAAAATTTTTTTTCCGATTTTCTGTCTTTATTAAGCCTTTCGAATACGTGGTTAAAATTAATGACATTATGATTGAATCACCCTGTATACAGGCTGGCATAAAAGTATGGGAACCCCAAAAAATCTCGCGAGATATGCATTTTCCGGAAAAACCAAATGTAGGGAAAGTTAGGATTTTTTCCTGGCTATTCAATGGTGACAATGCTATGACCACTGACCACTTTTTTGACCCCGGAAATGGAAAGAGCGGAAAATTTTACGTTCAGATATGACCTTGACCATTTCAAAAATATCAAAATGGCGGCGAAATCAAGATGGAGGGGTTCCCATTTAAAAAAATCGTCTTGATCCCATAATGACCACAGTCAGTGGTCATGGCATGGTCACCATTGAATAGTCATGGGAAAATCCTACATTTCTCTATATTTGTTTTTTCCGGAAAATGCATACCTTGCGAGATTTTTTGGGGTTCCCATACTTTTATGCCACCCTGTATACAGGGTGTCCCAAAAGTGACGCCCGTCCTTGTGGGATTTGATTAAGGGGACAAAAACGAATTGAAAATCAAGTGTGGAAAATTTTGCTGGTTTTCTTTGTAGTTACTCAAAAAATTTTTCAAAAAACTAAAAAAGTGAAAATACATTTTTTTTGTCTCCAAACTGAGGTCTGCGCTTATGGGGACCAAGACAAATAATTTATAACCAATAGTCGGTAAGTATAGTTTCCGATTGTCAGTTGTACCTTGGTGTAAGGAATTATTTTAATCTGAAAAGGATAGAGAAAAACATTTTAATAATAAAATTATTTTATAAAATATGTATATAAAAACTAAAACCATAATATTCTTAAATAATAGAAATTATTTTTACATAAGGTGTTCAAATAAGTTGCCTTCTACTTCAAAACAAAGATTAGCACGATTCAACATTGAAGCATGAACGCTTTGTAGTATCTCTTGGTCTATTAACGCGATAGCAGCGTGTATACGGGCTACTGTATTTTCTGGATTGACAACGGTTCGCTGTGAAACTCTTTTTTTAAATACCCCCAAAAAAAGAATCTAGGGGATTCAGATCTGGTGATCTAGGAGGCCATGCTATGGGTCCACCCTCTTCCAATTCATCTGTTTAAGAATTTTTGATTCGGATAATTTCATACTCGTAAACCAGAACGTGATGGAGCTCCATTATGTTGAAACCAATAATTAGTCTAACTGTTAACGGAACATCATCCAGCAATGGCAATGGTATGTTTTCATTTAAAAACATATAGCTGCAGTAAATACAGCTCTGAACTACATAATTATTTAGTAACCCAGCCCAAATATTTATCTGTTTTTTGAATATTTTTTTTGAATAAAAAAAATAATTGGAAAATTTTCCACTCTTGAAATTCGATTTATTTTTGTCCCCGTAATCAAAACCCAAAAGGACGGGCGTCGCTTTTGGGACACCCTGTATATGTAATTGTAGAATTTCTCCAGGTTCCTTTCCGCATTGAATGTACTTGGTCTTCAAAAGAACCATTTGTTTGACGACGTTTCGTTAAAATCTTATTTACCATCTTCAGGTCTTCTTAATTCTGCTTCACGTTACTACGTTTGGAAGATGTTTGTCTACTTTGTGAGATATATAATGTGCATTCATTCCGGTATGTGATTTTCTTCGCGTGGTTGCGCGTCACGGGTCTTACATTTAACGGTGTTGTGGGTTCTTGTGTTCTGCTCGACCTATTCTCAGCGTTGCATATCACTGGTGTATTGATCTTCTTAGTTTCCAGGACAGGTTTCCAAGCTATTGGCAATATTTGGGTATCGTCGCGTGTGTTAAGATTTTGAGGCTGTTTTTCAATTTCGAATTTTCGATTGCCTCTCTAATTATTCTTTTTGCTCTATGCTTCATTCTTGCTAATACCTTGGTATTCTTGAAATCAATCTGGTGGCCAGTGTCTTTTGCATGTTGAGTTATAATGATGAAGTTTTTTCAATTTTTTGAACAGCATTCCGGTGTTATTCTCTCCGGGTTTAAGTACTTCTATTAGTTTGTCCAATGTACGTCTTTTCACAGTCTAAACAGTTACAACCATACGTTGAAGCGTATTAGAAACGTAAAAGTAGATTCAGGACATCTGCTAGTAAGCTTTGATGAATTTTCTGGCTGATTTGCATAAGAATCGTCATTTTATGTAAATCCCTAAATATTTCCTAAATAACGCACTGTACGAAAAAATCAATAGAGATCTTTTTTGTAGAGAATTGCTCTACAACTTTGATCTTTTGCATGTTTGTGAAATACTTTTCAAGTTATACACGAAATACGTTTTTTGCAGTTTTCCGGCCCTTTCCCGGTCCGCTCACGTGCAGAACATTTTTTTCCCTCATCTATTTGCAAAAAACTAGCCACATGCAACAAAATGTGCACTTCGGAATTAATGCCATCTTTAAATTCAATTTTGACTAGGGCGATTAGACTATACAAGGTGTCCCGTTAATGGGTTTCAAAAAAACTTGTGAACAAGTTCCTCATGGAAAAACAATGGGGGTAGTTCATGTTTTTTTCTTAGACGCCAGGTTTTCGAGATACAGTGTGTTATTACTTTCCAAATGGTTTTCCTTAATTATATTTAAATCGGCTGAAGATAAAAATATCAAAATTTGTACACGAGTAAACATCAACTGTGCGTTGAGAATAATGTGTAAAGGGTTTCTTTCTGAAAAGCAGTGTCGCCGATACAGGTAATTGGAGGGGTACAATCGAAAAAAAATATGTTAAATGTCAAAATTTATTATATTTCTAAACGGTTCTGTAAACTCTAAAGAATACTACAAAAAAGGCATACTTGTCGAAATTCGGTAGCATGTACCATTTTCGAGAAAAATGAAGTTGTATAGAAGCAAATGGGGGGAGGTTTGCTCATTTATTTAATTGTGCAGCTGTTTTGTTCTGTACCTATGTCTCCGAGTCTGTTTCCTAATATAGAAGTGGTAGTGTAGTAGTTTATAAAATCTAAAATTAGTTATTAATAGATAAATAATTACCATTATCTGATTACTTTGATTTACTTTTTTAAATGTTTACAACAGTAACAGTTTACAACAAGTTGAAACTTAAAATAAATTTTAATTTTTTTTTAGTTAATAAAATGTTTCACAATTTAACTGTTTCATGTGATATGTAAGAAATTAAAATTATAGTCTTAAATGCAAATACTATTGGTAGCTAAATGTCTTCAGCTCATTCAATGGTTAAAGTCCTCTTTCAATTTAATATTTTGTAAATGTACTTGTGCCGTTTTATGTGAGCAAAAAAGCAACTTCATTTTTCTCGAAAATGGTACAGAGTGATTCACAATATTTTGACCCCCCATTAACTTTTTTGTTTTAAGAGTTATACAAATGTGAAAAACAAAAGTTGCAGGAACTTTGTTAATTTAAATGGAACACCCTGTATATTTTACATATTTGGATAGAACGTTCCCTGTCGAGCATAGTCATATAGGCTTTGTTGGGTCCACCATCAACAATGAGCGAGATAATATTAAAAAACGAAAAGAAAGTTTTTATTAACAAAATAAGATATCTTGTAATTGTTAGACCTTTTTCAGGCATTTTTGCCTTTTGTCCAATTACCTAAGGATTTACAGATTTAGTTGTAATATATTTTGACATATCAGACATTGATACGGTTTAAAATGCGTATAGGTATTTTAACTAAATCTTACTAATTAGGCTGTGAGAGACCTATTTACTCATGGACAATGTTATATGGTAGGCCGTGACAGTGACAAGTGATGTTATGACAACATTGTTATTGTTTGATTGTTTGTATTATTATTTAATTAAAATGGGTTACACAGAAGTAGAAAATTGAAAAATTGTAGGAATTAAGATAGAGTAAGTTATTTCCCATACTCTATTTTAATTCCTAATATTTCAATTTTCTACTTCTGTGTAACCCATTTTAATTAAATAACTAGAAAGGCAGGCAAACTCCGCTGACGCGGAGTTTGACCTTTCTCTCGGGCCTTCGGCCCTCGAGCCGCGCTGCGCGCGGCCCGAGCACCGCTCCGCGGTGCTCTCCTCGCTGGTTAGTAAATATAACATTTTTTGAAACACCCTGTACTTTAGTTTTTAAACACCCCGTATATAAAAGTTTAATGAGAACGTTTTTCAAAAAAGAGTAGGCCCCGCTCGGGGAAAGACTAAGAAAAGTTTCTTCCAAACTTCCAAAAAAGGCATCTGGTTAAATGAAAAAGGAAAAACCTAGTCCACCTGTGTCAGTTTTATGAAACACCCAGTACATAAATTGCAAAAAACATGTGGTTAGTAGGGAATAAGATTTTTCATAAAAATATTGCAGACTTCAGTACAAACTGTAGAAATGGAAACAAATATACCTAAGGAAAGTTTCGTTCTGTTGGTAATTGGATCAGTTTTGTGGAACATCCAGTATAAAGATTCAAAAAGACACCTGGTTAATAAATATACAATTTTTCATTCAAAGACTTTAGTAAATAAAGACAAAGTTAAAAGTGAAAAAGGAAAAAATTGCCCGTAATTCAGCAGATGTGGGTCAATTTTGTGGAACGCCCAGTACATATATAGATTTTCTAAAAAGCGGCTGGTCAATAAATATACAACTTTTCATCAAAAGATTCCATGAAAAAATTAACAAAATGAATAAGGGAAAATCTGGTACACCTGTGTCAGTTTTATGGAACATCCTGTACATAAATTGCAAGAAACACCTGGTTAGTAGAATATAAGGTTTTTCATAAAAATATTGTCGACTTCAGTACAAAATATAGAAAAGGAAAAAACATTCTATTCGTAATTTTAATCTGCATCAGAATTGTAGAATACTCAGTATAAAAATTCAAAAAGACAACTGGTTAATAAGTATACAATTTTTCATTAAAAGACTTTAGTAAATAAAGACAAAGTTAAAAGTGAAAAGGAACAAACCTGTGTCAGTTCTATGAAACATCCTGTACATGAATTGCAAAAAACACCTGGTTAGTCGGGTTTTTCATAAAAATATTGCAGACTTCAGTACAAAATATAGAAAAGGAAAAAACATTAAGGAATGTTTCGTTCTATTGGTCATAAATACTCAGTATAAAAATTCAAAAAGACAACTGGTTAATAAGTATACAATTTTTCATTAAAAGACTTTAGTAAATAAAGACAAAGTTAAAAGTGAAAAGGATAAAAATTGACCGTTTCAGATATGGATCAATTTTATGGAACACCCAGTACATATATGGATTTTCTAAAAAGCGGCTGGTCAGTAAATATACAACTTCAAAAGATTTCATGAAAAAATTAACAAAATGAATCAGAGAAAATCTGGTCCATCTGTGTCAGTTTTATGAAACATCCTGTACATAAATTGCAAGAAACATTTGACACCGTGTGTAGAAATATCTATTTGAAAATTTAGGTAGGTAGTGAAATGAGAAAAAAATCCTAGTCCGCCTGTGTCATTTTTATGAAACACTCAGTATATAAATTTGCAAAATGACTCTGAGTTCTACAATATAAGATTTTTTATAAAAATATTGCGACAATAAATTTCTGAAATATACAGAAGTCTCTAGACCGATAATTTTGACTTGGGTCAGTTATGTAGAACATGCAGTATATGGATTTTCAAAAAACCCTTTGGTTAGCAACTATATAACTTTTCATGAAAAGATTTAAAAAAAAATATTATTACATTCCCCCTTTAATACCTCCAATTTGTACAAAAATTCTATATAAACAAAGAGTGCTTATGCTCTTATTCGTTAATAATAATTAATTAAAATTAGTCGTACAAATATGTATTGTTAAAAGAAGAGAAATTCAATTTAATTCGCGCGATACTTGAAGTTTTAAGAACGAAGCATTAGCCCGCACCAGCTCTATCTCTCTCGCACACGTCTATGCCATTGCCGTTTATATTGGCAAAATGACAGTCGGGCGAATCCAGTAGTTTATAAGTTCTATGGTCCCGTCTGGTTTCCTAACCTAAATTACTTACGGAATACGTCAAATATCAATTAGTATTTTCCTTCCATCGATCTATGGTTCGTTGTGATATTCTAACCTCAATTGGAAACGTCAAATATAGCGAAATTTATTTTGACGTTTCAATCTGACATTCTTCGTGATTTTTAGATTTTCGTCGATTTGCGTTCAGGGCTGGTTGAATCTCTATTTCGCTTATAAAATGGCCGTATGTCAGTGAGAAGTCCACCCAGAAAGGTACATTTGAAAACGCGAATATAAAGTTGCAAAAATTTCATTAAGCGACGAACGAAGGGAGATGAGGCGCGGTTATGCCGCTTCGGATCTCGCGGAGAAACCCAGTCCGTCCGCCAAAATGGTAGTTTTCCAATCTGGCTTGAGCGCGTAGTGTCGTCGTTCACAGCTGAAGTAATAAACAATTTTTGTAATGTTAAATTTGCATTTTTCTAACACAAAGTCGTCTCGCAAAAGATCCACAATGAGATAACACAGATAAATAACGACATCCTATAACTTGAAAGAGTCTTTAACTCCAA
Source organism: Anoplophora glabripennis (assembly GCF_000390285.2). Taxonomy (NCBI): domain Eukaryota; kingdom Metazoa; phylum Arthropoda; class Insecta; order Coleoptera; family Cerambycidae; genus Anoplophora; species Anoplophora glabripennis. The sequence goes on along the minus strand of NW_019417739.1, from coordinate 1,664 downwards.
CTTATTCTTAACTTTTGACGTTTGGGGAGTAATAGATACGAATGCAATATAGTAAATTAACGAAGCAAATGTACTAATACAAAGGTTCAAGGGTTTAGGTACTATGGATTGGTTTAAAATTATGCTGTTTTAGAGGGCAAGTACTTACGTTTATTCGGGGGACAGGTATCGTAATCCTAGGCATGTCAAACGGTAGAGCTGCGAAAATGTAAATAACAACCTAACCTAATAATAAGAAATACCTGTATATGTCGTGGCGTAGCAATGTATTAAGGTTAAAAAAGGCCTAGTAAGGTAAAATAACGGTTCGTCGCGACCCCACAGACGTCTTTCGCGTTTGGCGTGAAATTATTTTGACATAATTAATCTGACGTTTCTAACGACGTTCCAATTTTCTCCCGGTGGGCGTGTCTTACAGCTTCAATCTTCCGGCTTGCGAAATGGTCGTCTGTCGTCGAGCAGACCCCAAAAAGAAGGCAAAATTAAATATGAAAACGCGAAAAAAACGTTACAAAAATGCCCCCGAACGACTAAGGAGGAACGACTGAGTATCTGTGCCAAGTCGCACGCCGTTTCGAGGTTCGCGGAGAAGGAATTTTATAGGGCAACAAAATTCAGATTTTTCGGCCTTCCTAGACAGTGCATTTTAACGTATTTACGGCCGCATTTCGAATCCCGCGTTTGATTTCGCGGAAAGTTGTACATAAAAAGTTGGAAGAAGGCACCCGGTCGATAAATATGAGTATTTTCGGCACAGTTTTAAATAAAATATCGTAGAAAATAGGGGAAATAAAAAATAAATAAGCCGTACCCGCGCGCGATTCGAGGCGATCGGCGACCGTCAGATTTCAGCGGGAGGGCGTGTCGGACTATCGCTTTTCACACAAAAATTGGGCCACGCCCCTCGCAGAACCTGGGGAATTCGGAAAATTCATGGGGAAGGCGTCGAGTTAGCGCGTTCTAAATACGACGTCGCAATGCGGGAATGACGTCGCGGCGCGAGGCGCCGCGACGGGGGCCGCTGCGCGGCCCCAGGAAAGAGCCTTTCGTCCGGCGGATCGGCCCTTTTTTGGGCCAATCGTGCGACGCAGACGGAGCTATCGGATTTTAATATTGACTAGAAACGTAGGCAAGTCGGCTTCGCCGACTTGACGTTTCTCTCGGGCCTTCGGCCCTCGGGCGGCGCTGCGCGCCCCATGAGCTCCGCTTCGCGGAGTACTCTCTTGCGCGAATGTTTTTTAAATCATCACACCATCATCCACATTACCATCATCTACATCACCATCATCTACATCATCATCATCTACATCACTATCATCCACATGGCCATCATCTACATTACCATCTACATAACATAATCTTCAGCACTATAATCTCCAGCACTATCATTTACATCGCCATCATCTACATCGCTATCATCTACATCACCGTCATCTCCATTACTATCATTTACATCGTCATCATCAACATCACCATAATTTACATCGCTATTATCTACATCTCCATCATCAACATCTACATCGCGCGGCCCGAGCTCCGCTCCGCGGTGCTCTCCTCGCTGGTTAGTAGATATAACATTTTTTTAAACACCCTGTACTTTGGTTTTTACACACCCTGTATATAAAAGTTTGATGAGAATGTTTTTCAAAAAAGAGTAGGCCCCG
>NW_019417738.1:28226-45051 GCF_000390285.2 Anoplophora glabripennis | reverse complement strand
TGTGTGTCTCTGTATATCTACGAAAAATGGAATATTATTATGAATACATACTACACACCATACTAACCGCTATACGCCTCCGGTTTTACCGGACACTTACATTCAAGAAAAGTAAGTTTTTGAATACATATTTCTAATTAAATAATATTTTTAGTATTTGTGACAAAGTTCATTCAAAAATTGTTTTTTTCTCCTTACCAGTGGCTTGCTTCATATACCTGATACACCTGTACCTGATAATGAAAATGGACTCGAAATTATTGATTTAACATAACTTATTAAAAATTTGTGTTGATCTACTGATACAAACATATTTATTTTTACATTACAGTTCTGATATCGATGATGATATCAATTTAATATAACAAACATCAACGCGACCACTGCCACCATCCCCGTCAGAGTCACCATCACCACCACCATTAATCCCTTTGAGGGACTTGTTGTAAGTTATTCAATGTGTACAATGGAACATGATATAAACCAAACTTAATTTTGTATTGCAGAAATGGTGAAAGGCATTGGACGCCGTATGCACCATCACCTTCACTACAACAGACACCGCCACCACCACCATCCCCTACATCACCACCACCGCCAACACCATCACTGTAAGTTATATAAAAAAACATATTTGTTTGAATTTTTATTGTAACAAAAACTTATCTATAAAATATTTGTTTTGTTATAGATATCCAATAAGAACTATGGTGGTAAGAGTTCACTTTGATGGAGACAGGTGGTTGACCCGGGAGGTGAGGTGGAGAATGATTCTGTAATAATAATAATCTAATTTAATTTATATATCTTGTATTGTATGTAATATATCATATATTAAAACTGCATTATTATTTTTTTCTTCTTAGCTCAATAAAAGACCATATTACTTAACATTTTAATTTATTACATATATCAGATAGTACATAAGTTTGATAAAAGTAAAGATATTCACGCAGAGCATTACTTAATATACTATTATTAGATACATCACAAAATAAAACCTATAATTTCATTTTACATTTAGGGAAATTTTTTTTGACTTTACCCAATCACTTACAATATCTAAAACATTAAAATAGTACATGCAAAAATCTAACGAATCTAGCATACATATTGTATGGGAAATCACGCCAGTATCGAGGTTTAACAGTTCTTCCAAGTCATGAAGGAAAAGATCGATGTGTATGTCGTATTTGATTTACTTAACATTTTAATTTATTACATATATCAGACAGTACATTAGTTTGATAAAAGTAAAGATATTCACGCAGAGCATTACTTAATATGCTATTATTAGATATATCACAAAAAGAACTTATAATTTCATTTACATTTAGGGAATTTTTTTTTGACTTTACCCAATCACTTACAATATCTAAAACATTAAAATAGTACATGCAAAAATCTAATGAATCTAGCATACATATTCTATGAGAAATCACACCAGTATCGAGTTTTAACAGTTCTTCCACGTCATGAAGGAAAAGATCGATGTGCATGTCATATTTGATGATCTGCACCATTTTCATATTTTCGTAGACCAATTGGGTAACTGTCGTGTAATCTCCACAGCAATGGGTTACAGGCTCATATTCATCTGGATAGCCCTGTAGGGGTGTTTGTAAGAATTTTTTTTCATGTCTTCAAGCAGCTCCAACAAAGTGTGCCATTCAAATGTAGAAAATGATAATTTGTTACCATTACCATTCCTTATAATGATTGTAGGTCTAAAGGATCTAGCTGGGCTTAATCCACACTGTATTTGAATGTTAACATTAGATATTAGTGGAAAAACATTACTTAGCAAGTAAATCTGCTCCCATCGTGCGGCTTCTTCATATTTAGCTAGAATATCATCGAGAGCCTTACTATAATCGTAAATTTCTTCATCACTTAAATTAGCGGAAACTTCACTTATTTTTGCAAACAACCTGCTCGCTCGACAAACTAGCTCAAACTAAATTACGTTAGTGTTCTCGATCCAGCTGTTATGTTTCTTATCAAGCCCCAACCACTTTACGAAAACTTTCCCTCCTTTTCTCCTTAATACTTTTTCTACGAGATAGATGTCGGGCTGGCGGTTTTCTGTAGCTCCTCGGTGTAGAAGGCGCCTCTTATAGGATTTCCCTGCATATCTTCCAAGAGGTATGTCGTTGGATTCGTTATTTCAACCGACGTAATTTTAAATAGTTCGGTCGTCCAATTAGGTGTGTACCCCTTATCGAAAACGTGTTTATTTTTGCTGATGCGCACGTCACCCACTTTAAATTTTTGCAGACCGCTTATCTTAATATGGCTGTAAGCAGACTTTAAAATTCTCTCTTCGTTGGTCTTATTTACTTGAGCCGGTTTGTATCCCGTGGTGCGATGATGGGTTTCGTTGTAGGATTTCGTAATTTCCGGTAAAACGTCTATCCATTTATATGTACCGTTTAGGCTAAAGTAATTGTACAGCTTTGATTTCAAAGTTCTTATCGCACGTTCAGCAATGGCTGCTTTCTTCACGCTGTATGTATTGTAATGATTAATTTCATGCTTCTTGACGAAATGCTGGAATTTTTGGTTGAAGAATTCCGTGCCTTGATCCGTTTGTAGATTTATACAGATTCTACCGCAAGCTAAAATGTCAGCAAAGGCAGTGGTTATCTCTTCACCAGTCTTTGTTTTCAAAGGTCTAGTCCACATGAACTTTGAGAAACAGTCTATGACAACCATAATCATTTTAAAATTTTTATTATAGTGTGCATACTGACGCATATCTGCCAAGTCCATTTGCCACAAATCATCAAGTCCCTTGATAATCGTACGTCTGCGTGCATAGTTTTTTCTCATAGGCTTATGTAATTCGTTAACAAGTTGAATCTTTTCCTTTGAATGCGTCTTCATGTCTCTACAAATCGATTAGCACTAAGAGAGTATGCGTCAATTATGGGTTATTTAAGGACGATCCTTGATGTGACGCGACGATAAGTTTCCCATGTGAAAGGGTCATCTGGTTCTCCACTATATGTATACGTTCTTCCAGAACCTTATATCTCTTTTCGATATTTTTTAATTCATTCATAATGTGATCTTTATGTTTGGTAAGTTCAGCTCGGACGTCTTTTTCCGATTTTGTAACATCTTTTTGTAATTTTATAACGGCAGTGCTAGACAGTCCTCTATTGTGTACAAATTTTTTCTCCACGTTGTTGACTTCATTTTTGAAAGAATTACTTAGCAAATTTAATTTATCTTCAAATACTTTAATTATTTCTTTGCGTAGTTTCAGCACCTCATCATTAACGTTTTTTGATAATGTTCTTTTATTATCGACATCATTATCTTCAAAAGGTGAACTCACATTACATATTCTCACATTACCAATATCAATATTTCCATCGGTAGTAAACGAAAATCCAATTGCACTAGGTATATGAGGTTCGTTGAAATCACGATGACGATGAGAACTACGTCCGAATTTATCGAGACTCATCGTGTAGAATGATGAAAAAATCGTTTGGTAAGCAACTTTATAGTATTTGATCTAAGGATGATATGTGTGACGTAAAACGTGACGTTAACGTGACGACGTGNCTCGCAACAGCTGATATTTAGGTTGATATAGAGACTTTGAGTAGACGTATACGTTTTCAAATTTGGCGCCATTCGGATGAAATAGAAGCGACAATATTACGTTGGTCTTCCCGCAACCGCTAGGCCCGCATACGACACATCTAAATGAATTTGGTAACAACGAACCATGCCTGCATACAATAGCAGGATTTTCGTTTAAATCGTCCAAGTTTTCTATTGGTAGCGTCCGCTCTTGTTGAACTACCTTCATGGTTTGAAGCCGTTCATCAAGCTACTTTCTATAAATACAGGTATCGTTATCGGCTTACATCAGTTCTAATGCCGCTGCGATACGGTGAAGGTGTGTTAAATTCACTAATAGATAAACTGCCATTTGAATTACATATTCCAGGTGGATATCAATTCTGCGGACCAGGTAATTATATGTAGTACATAGCAATAAAAATTTAATTACGTTTTTCCCTTCATTAGGAACAAAACTTAAGAAACGCTTAGTCAAAGGTCAAAATGGCATTAATCCTTTGGATTCTGCTTGCCGTGACCACGATATAGCGTACGCTCAAAATAAGTCTGTAGTAGATAGACATAAAGCCGATTGGGTGTTGGAGAATAGAGCTTGGGAACGGGTGAAATCTAAAGACGCAAAACTAGGAGAAAAGGCAGCAGTTCGTAACTACAGCCATGAAGGCGAAACGTAATCTCGGAATGGGTTTGAAAAATAGTGGACGACGACGACGTCAACCTGCATCGTTTCGCAGAGACGTTGTTTTAAAAATCGCAAACAGTTTAAAAAAACAGCAACCTAGTATTTCGTTGAGAAAAACTGCACTATCGGCTTTAAAAGCAGCACGAGTAGCAGTTAAAAAGGTCGGCGGTAAGAAAAACATTCGCATACCAAGAATCATACCACTGCCCACAGAAGAACACTCTGGAGGCTTCCTACCTCTTCTAATGCCTATACTAGGTGCTCTCGGAGCCCTCGGATCGCTAGCGGGGGGTTCGGGGGCTGTCGCGAAAACAGTAATCGATGCTAGAAATGCGGCAAAAAAACTTACGGAGGAGCATCGACATAACGAAGCCATGGAAGCTATCGGAGCCAAAGGATCCGGTCTGTATTTGAGAAAGAATCGACACGGAGGCTACGGGTTATTCTTGAAAAAGCAAAAAAACTGCCAATAAAGCTACCCAATAAGCCGCTGTCGGACGGGGACCTGATTAGATACGTCAAACGGCTACGAATTCCATTCTTTCGAGGTGTTTTCATGCGAGACACCTTACCATCTACAGGTCCGCGTCGGCGAGAAAGTGCCATTTTAAATTTAGACTTAAATAAGAACAAAGGCACTCACTGGGTAGCTTATAAGAAAAACGGCAACGACATAGAATACTTTGACAGTTTCGGTCGTTTGAAGCCACCAAAGGAACTGGTTCGATACTTGGGAGCCAATGCAAACATAACCTATAACGCAGATCGTTATCAAAATTATGATCAGATAAATTGTGGTCATTTATGTCTGCAGTTTCTCTGTAAAAGCAACGATACCAGATGAAATTTGTCAGTCATGTCTACAAGGTTGACGCTAACGAGTCGTACATCTACGTTAACGTCCAACTTTAACCCAATCATACGTTTAGACCCACAATTCAATTACGGCTTGGCTCTTCTTAGTTTTCACTCATACAACAGCATACCCAACATCGAAGCTCATCAAAGGTTTATTTTGTGCAAGGACAACGATAAAAAAGATAAAAACAAGCAAACCATTATAGAATTTGTCGAGGGTGCCTACGAGATTCGGGACATTGAAAATTATATTAGAAAATCGTTGAAGATTGAGAAAGACCCCAACGCTGACCAGATATTTTCACTAAAGCCCAACAATAACACTCTAAAGTGCGAAATATACAGCGATAAATACGGGGTAGACTTTGAAACAGAAGGCAGTATCGGTAGGACGTTGGGATTTTCGAAACAGTTCCTAGCATCCAAGAACCTACACAAATCGGATTTACCTGTGGATATTATAAAAGTACACACCGTTCACCTGGACTGTAACATTACTTCGGGAGCCTTCTACAACGGCAGACCATCGCATACTATATACGAGTTTCCTGTACGCGTCGACCCAGGATTTGCTATCGCCGAAGAACCAAAGCACCTCATCTATCTACCGATAAATAGAACTGAAATAAGCACGGTTACAATCGACGTGTTGGACCAGAATTTCGAACCCGTAAATTTCAGAGGTGAAGAAATCGTCATTCAATTGGAGATTAAGAAACTTGAATAATGTTAGTTTTCAACAACTCTCAGTCAAATGTTCATATAAAGGAGCCGCTATCGACGAGGTACGCGTCAGTATCGCGAGACTCCTCTCACGATAAGGTTGCATTCACTAAGCCTCTGTCTCTAACGAACACCTTGTTCCTGAAATCTCTGGGCTATAATGTCATCGTTCGATCTTTTTCGCCGTCCCTCAATGGACGAATCCATACAAAAGGTGGAATGGCGAACGTATTACCCATACGTAAAGTCCTTCAGAAACAACGACGTCATTGAAATCATCATCAATCAAGCCGATGTTTTCGATGCCACATACGACGGTCTGATACGTATCAGCGGAAAGATTGTAAAGACTGGCGGTAATGGAGACGTATCATTTGTAAACAACGCAGCGGCCTTTATGTTTTCGTCGGCTGCGTACAAAATAAACGCTAAAGAACTGGAAAGTATACGTGAAGTTGGTCTAGTGAGCACCGTTCGCGGGTACCTGTGCTATTCCACCGAGGATTCCAAACACTTATCCACAGCCGGATGGAATTATCCAGATCAGTCAACTCTAAATAGCGATAAAACTTTTAATTTCCTCATACCGTTAAGGCATATCTTTAACCTTTTCAACGACTACCGCATGGTGACGTGTAGCAAGCAATGCATCAGATTGATAAGAGCCAGTAACGGTTCCAATTGTTTCTTGGTTACGGAGAGGGTGCCTACCGATAAAACTACAGTGACTCTGGATATTCAAAACGTCGAGGTTAAAATTAAACGGCTATACCCTAACGACGAAATAAAACTTAGCTTATTAAAAGCCATCAAAGCCGATACGCCCATATTGATACCGTATAGACAATGGGATTTGCATATGCTACCTGCGCTGACACCTGGCGCTACAAAAGAAATTTGGGCCGTTAAGACTACTTCAGCCGTCGAAAGTCCTAGATACGTCATCGTCGGTTTCCAGACGGCCAAACAAAACAAATTCACGAAAGATCCTACGCAATTTGATAACATCGATATTACCAACATTAGATTAACGCTAAACGGTGAGAGCTTTCCCAACGAAAGGCTGCGATTAAATTTTGCAAAGAACGACTATGCCGAAGCTCACTACAACTACACAGAGTTTTATCCCAGTTACTCAAATATGCAGAAGAAATCTTTACTAGATTACGACACCTTTAAGAATCATGCTCTTTTCGTCATCGATTGCTCGAGGCGAGATGAAAGCATGAAATCGTCTACCGTGGACGTAAGATTGGACATTGAAGCAGCACAAGGTTTTCCCGATAATACCAGTGCCTATTGTATAATCGTACACGATTGCATCATGGAGCACCTCCCACTTAGCGAAATCGTCAAGAATCTAGCTTAAAAATACACCGCTAAGGAAACGAAAATGCCAGTTGTTAGATAGTCGTCCGAGATGAAGGTTGTGGCTGTGGACATCCAGGGGTTTATGTTGTTGAGTGTCGGTGGAGGTTATGAATTTTATCCCAAAGAAATTACGATTCAAGATGCATGCCAAGTGAGCCATTATTTAATGAAGCCACCTATGCGTTTCCATGAATTGACCAACGCGAATAAGAAGCAGGTTAGATATACAGAACGAAATATCCACGGCATCCGCTATTCGTCTGGAAACATAGAATATAGTGAAAGTGCGCTGAACTCTATACTACTGGGTAATTATCTGCTGAGTGCTCATATCATTTACGTGAGGGGACGACAAAAGCTGGACTATTTAAAGAAAATATTATCGCAAGTGGTTCCCTCAAGCCACCAGCACTTACCCAAAGTGGTAAACGTAGAAAAATTTGATAATTGGTGGAATAACCCCCCACCGCCTTTTCAAGTGGATGTGCCCCGTTGTTCATATCATATGAACCCAAATAAAACAGTCAGATGCAGCAAGAGGAACTGTGAAGATCTTTTCCGTTGGGTGTATAACTTATTGCCACAATGAAGAAAACAGTTACTTTCGACGAATCTAAAAATCAAGTGCATATGTTGAAAACGTGGCCTTTTGCGTCTACTGCGGCTCGTCGAAGATATTGGGAATTTTTCGCCGTGGATAGATTTAGATTTAAGAGAAGGTTTGAAACGACTTCCAAAATCCTCGAGCCGTTATTAGTTGAGCATCTTAAGAAAATTCATCAAATAAAATCCGAAATTTCACACTACGATAACCAGTGCAAAATGATTAGACAGTTTCAAAATATAAACATTCAAGACAAGTGGGAAGATGTATTTACGAATCCGCATCGATTTTCCGCAACGAGGGATGGACCTATATCTACAAAAATTGTACCAATTACGTTATAATATTATATTTATTATATTTTAATATGCTTAATATATGTTTACTTGTCCTTGTTTGTTTTATTTTCCCTCTCACTCTATCTATCTTTCAGGTATAACAAAAAAGAGTAGTTATAAGAGTTTACAAATCATTATGTAACTCATTCGTTTATAGCCACTCTGTTGCTTAACAACGATGGCTGTTTTACGTTCCAATTTCATAATTTTAACTGCAGTACTACAAAATGTGTTGTACATACATGATATACACGACGTACACGAAATGTATGTGTGCTACAAAAATGTTAGCGAGAGGGATACCTGTCCACATACGTTAACTCAGATGAGACATACTATAGTCAATGGTGGGAAGATGAGAGTTTTTACACCGAAAATTCCGGAACACTCTAAATTCTACAAGTTGAGAATAACGTTTCAAGACAAGTCGATTGGAGATTTCGATACCTGGAGGCCGTTACCTATTTTAAACTGCTCCGACTCTGAAGCAAAATGCACTCATCGGGTTTTCTGAGAATAAGAAAACAGAGATGAATACAATTTCTGGGCTTCTTTACTTTATATCAGTAGCTACGATTGCGTTAATACTGAAGAGTATTTCAAAAATCTTACAAAAGTATTATGGATTAAGATCAGTATAAATTGTTGTTATCAAGAAACAGAGCGACTAAAAACACAACTTATGTTCTGTAAATTTAATTTTTAGATGTTTGATTTTTTCTCAGTATATCACAGTCAAGTGTAGTGATAAGGAGCGCAATGTCTAGTAGGAAGCCAATTGAAGTAATGTCAAATTCCGTTCCTGAGGATGAATGCTGGGGACCGCCTGAAAAGGTTTGCCGAATATGTCGAAAGCGAGAACGGAACGTTATTTTTCTACCTTGCGCCCATTTGGAAGTCTGCTGGATTTGTGGAATGCATATAAAATTTTGTACTTTATGTTATAAAGATCTATCAGCAACAGTTCGAATATGATATTAAATAACTATCCCATATACACCATGTATTACACCCACCTTATGTCAATAAATAAGTATAAAAAAGATATTATCTCGTTTCTTTTCCATATACCTATGGAGTCAGGTTGGCCGAGTGGTTAAGGCGCCTTATTTAAGCCTTGGTTCCGTAAAGGAGCGTGGGTTCGAATCCCACACCTGACATTTTTGTAAATTGTATTTGAGGCTATTTTACTGAAATAAAAACCAAAAATGTAATTGTCTCCTGTGAGGTTTGAACTCACGCCTATGATTTGTACCCTTCCTAACAGACGCTAATGCTTTCATTTTCAATTTAATGCTACACGCTGTGCTTCTCTTATCAAAACCCCGTTCTTAGTTATCAGCTTCCTTTTTCAGCACACTTAAAAAAACCTTGACAACTTCCTACATTCCACTAAGCTGATAACGACTTGCGCTCGTCGCCTTATTATCATTATTTGTCTGCACTCCACCGCGCGGCGGCGTTACCTCTCCTCACCCTCAAACTTTCCAGAGGCTTTCTGCACACACACGTGACCTTCAAACTCACCAGAGGCTCCACCACTTCTTGCACGCACCTCTTCGACATCCCCCACACCATCTTTCTTTGGCCTCTTCGGATGGACGCGCCATCCAACAAACCGGAAGCCCACTTCCTGACCCAGAACCCGCCTTGTTTACCTACTGACAGACTTAGATTTAAAAGAAGAATTAAAACGACTTCCAAAATTCTCGAGCTGTTATTAGATCAACACCTTGGAAAAATTCGCCAATTAAAATCCGAAATAACACACTACGATAGCCAATGTGAAGTGACTAAACAGTTTCAAAAGATGAATATTCAAGACAAGTGGGATGACGTATTCACGAATCCTCATCGATTTTCTGCAACGAAGGATGGACCTACATCTACAAGAATTGTACCAATTACGTTATAATACATTTATTATATTTTAATATGCTTAATATATGTTTACTTATCCTTGTTTGTTTTATTTCCTCTCCCCCTCTACTTTTCAGGTATAAGAAAAACCAGTTATATGGCTTTACAAATTATTATGTAGCTCATTCGTTTATAGGCAGTGGGCTGTTGCTTAACAACGATTCTGTTTATAACCACGTAACATAGCAACAACCTAGCAACAACAAAACTCTTATAATCAATGGTACCTAATTCAAATATACTGGGAAGGTAATAAATTGGTACATTTTTTCCGTTTTAAAAATAAACAATATTTTATTGAAATCGGTCAGAAATAAAATTATCTATGTACCACGGGAATTAATGAGCCTTAATAACCTCAGGCAATTGCTGTCCCTCCGGCCTGACACCCTCGGGACGCAAACTTTGCCATCGGTAATTAAGGCCCTTATAATTCCCTAGATACATAAATAACTATTAATATGCTTAATATATGTTTACTTATCCTTGTTTGTTTTATTTCCTCTCCCCCTCTACTTTTCAGGTATAAGAAAAACCAGTTATATGGCTTTACAAATTATTATGTAGCTCATTCGTTTATAGGCAGTGGTCTGTTGCTTAACAACGATGGCCGTTTTACGTTTCAATTTCATAATTTTAACTGCAGTACTACAAAATGTGTTATATGTACATGATATACACAACGTAGAAGAAATGTATGTGTGCTACCGAAATGCCAGCGAAAGTGATACGTGTCCGCATACGTTAACTCAGATGAGGCATACAGTAGTTAATGGTGGAAAGTTGAGGGTCTTCGGGGCACCAATTCCGGAAGATTCTAAATTCTACAAGTTGAGAATAACATTTCAAGATAAATCGATTGGAGATTTCGATGTCTGGAGACCATTACCTATTTTAAACTGCTCCGATTATGAAGATGTATATGTAGACGCACTCATCGTGGCGTCTGAGGCTACGAAAACAGATATGAATACAATTTCTGGGCTTATTTACTTTATAACAGTTGCTACAATTGCGTTAGTACTGAAGAGCATCGCAAAAATCATTCAAAAGTATTATGGTATTAAGTTAATGTAGCGAAAACAGCATAAACGCCACATCTTTGCCGCAGCTCTCCAGATTGATTGGTATCAACAACAACATACGGTTTAGTAGCGCAGCACCTTCAAGAATTACAATCCTACCACCTCCATTGTATAATACCACTGATTGTAACAACTTACAATGGGCAATATTCAAATTGTTATCAAGGAACAGAGCGACTAAAAACACAACTTTTGTTCTGTAAATTTAATCATTAGATGTTCGATTATTCTTCAGTATATCATANGTTAACCACAATTGGTTCATTATTCAAAGCAGTCATATAATTATATTTACTCGCAAAAGAGAAAAATACAGCACATTGATTGGCACATTCGAGCCGGATTCAACATCAACAAGGATAATTTCAAGTAAGAAACTCATTGCAAATAAGTTATTTTTGCATTCAAGCATTCGCAACTCAACATCAGTAAGAAGCACAGAAGGAGAGCGCAGTTCCGAGTCAGTGTAAATAACAGCAGTTCGTAAGCATACTTGGCGTAGCGCAGATAGCAAGTCGTAGCCGCACATTGAAGGGTTGCTGTTTCCTGTAAGTTCTAACCTGTTTATTCGTCAGGAACCTAACAAATCTCAGTATCCGTCTGTTTGCGTGAACACATACTCATTTTCTATCATTTGTCGACATGGATAGCGAACAGTCGCAAGAACACAAACTTTTAATTGCCAAACGAGGTAGTATAAAAGGACAAATCACACGGTTTTCTAATTTTTTAGCAGGGTTTCACGATAACAAGCGTTCTATTACTGAATTAAAGGCTCGTTTAGAGAAAATTGAAAAACTTGCAGTTGAATTCGATCAAATTCAAACAGAAATTGAAATTTTAGATACCTCGGAAACTAACGAACGAGAGAACTTTGAAGATAAATATTATACTCGCGTGGGTAAAGCTAAAGATTTTCTGCAAGACATCAATCAAATTCCAGTTGCGCAGTGTAATGTAAAAAATTATTTTGCAAAACTGCCGGCTATACCATTACCAACCTTTTCAGGCGATTATCGCGATTGGCCTAGGTTTCAAAATAGTTTTACTGATCTAGTAAATAAAGACGCGAATTTAAGTGATGCGCAGCGTTTTCATTATTTGATTGAATCGTTAGAGGGCGAAGCAAAGCAGATAATAGAGTCAATTGAAATAACGGACACAAATTATAAAACGGCATTCCAGTTATTAAAACAAAGATACGATAACAAAAAATTAATCAAAAAGGCACATGTAGCGTCGCTATTTGATATAGCACCGTTAGCAAAAGAATCATTTACTGGTTTGCGTAAATTTTTAAACGAAGTAAAAGTTCATATAAAAGCATTAAAGAACCTTGGCGAATTAACAGATTCCTGGGATATTCTATTAGTGCATCTCATATCTTCCAAGCTTGACCCAACTACAAAACGAGATTGGGAAGCTTACACGGCTAAATTAGACGATCCAAAAATGTCAGACATAACAACATTTCTAACAGAAAAATGTAATTTGCTAGAAACATTAAATGCGGGCAATCGTAATAATTTCGGTCATAACAAAACTATGAAAGCAAATGTTAAAAGGATCGACGTGCATTACGCGTCTCTGGTAGCAACACAAAATCGTAAATGCGAATTTTGTAAAGGTTCTCACTCGATATACTATTGCAAAAACTTATTGAAAATTCCTGTCAAGCTAAGACTAGAGGAAATAAAAAAACTCAAAATATGTACAAATTGTTTACGTGCAGGTCATTTTAACGCGGAATGTAGATCCAGTAACTGTAAATTTTGCAACAAAAAACACAAGAGTTTACTTCACATTCACGATAATGATGATCATTCAGCAAAGCAAACGAATAACACGGCTCAAAATGAAAACAACTCGCAAGCTAATTCTAATTCACCCGATATATGCAATCAGAATCAAGTCATATCATCTATCAATGTACATTCTAGTACAAAACATGAGCCACATATTTTACTATCAACAGCATTAATTTACATTAAAGATAAACACGACAATTTTATACAGTGCAGAGCATTGTTAGGCAATGGATCCCAATCCAATTTCATCACAACCAGTTTATTCACAAAATTAGGATTAAATAAGTGCAAAATAAATGTACCTGTTTCAGGCATTGGACAATCTTTAACTAATATATTTGGGAAAACAAAGACAATAATAAAATCTATGCACAATGCTTATCAAAAGGAAATTCATTACTAATTATTAATCAAATCACGGATAAAATTCCATTTCTTTTGACGATACGAACCTAAACATTCCAGAAAATATCACATTAGCAGATCCAACATTTAATAGTTCATCTCAGATAGATTTACTAATCGGAGCGAGTATGTTCTGGGAACTCCTCTGCGTAGGACAAATACGCATCGGTGCAGACAAGCCTATATTACAAAAATCCAAATTTGGATGGTTATTTTGTGGTCCAATACAACTAAATTTAAATAACGCTAAAGTTCAATGTAATTTATCGACAATCGGTTTAGAGTGGCAACTAGAGAAATTCTGGAAAATCCAAGAATTTATAGATCATCGTGAGTTATCGCTAGAAGAAAACCAATGCGAGCAAGTATTTATCGAAAAGACAAAACGCGATGAATCAGGACGGTTTATCATTGAATTACCAACTCGCGAATCATTTGTTGATTTCGGTAATACTAGAGACAGCGCGAAGAAACGTTTTCTAGCATTAGAAAAAAGATTAGGCTATAACGCTGATTTAAAGCAGCAATACACGGAATTTATGCGCGAATATCAAGCGTTGGGTCACATGACTAAAATAACAGACAATGATATGCCTTCCGTTGCAGAACTCGACGAAAATAAACATTCGGTATATTATTTACCACATCATAGCGTACTCAAAGAAGCGAGCTTGACCACAAAATTAAGAGTGGTTTTCGACGCGTCTGCAAAATCGGAGACGGGTTTATCTCTCAATTATAATCTATTAACGGGCCCAACAATTTAGGACGATATCTTTTCTATATTGGTAAAATTCAGAAAGCACACATATGTCATAAAGGCTGATATTGCGAAGATGTATCGTCAAATATTAGTAACTGAAGAGCAACGCGACATGCAACGCATTCTTTGGCGCGAAGCACCCGATCAAGTATTGCAAGATTATAAGCTAAACACGTTAACGTATGGTACTTCTCCAGCATCATTTATCGCAACTCGCTGCCTACATGAATTGGCTTTACAAAATCAAACAAATTTTCCTAAAGCAAGTCAAGTCATATTAACCGATTTTTACATGGATGATCTTATTACTGGATCAAACAATCTAGATGAAGTAATTAAGCTCAAGCAAGAAATCGATCAAATCCTTAAAGGTGGCTGTTTTCAACTAAGAAAATGGGTTGCTAACAATACGCACATTTTAAGTAGTACCGGAAACACTGAAAACAATTTACCCCAGTTTATTATATCTGACGATTCATGCATTAAAACTCTAGGTCTTTTATGGAACGCGCGAAGTGATACTTTTCAAATTACAGCAAGCGAAAAACAAGATAATCGTGTAGTAACAAAAAGAACAATTTTGGGTAGTTTAGCACAAATTTTTGATCCTCTAGGATTAATAGGTCCTATAACAATACGTGGAAAAATAATCATGCAAAAATTGTGGCAATTACAAGTAAATTGGGACGAGTCAATTCCCATAGACATATATACAGAGTGGTGCGAATTTATTAATCAAGGCTCATTATTAAATAATTTAATAATTCCACGACACATAGCACTACCTAATGCGATAAGTTTTCAAATCCATAGCTTTTGCGATGCTTCAGAAGCAGCGTATGGAGTTTGTGTGTATCTTAGAACAATTGAGCGAGAAGGCAGAGTAGCTACACGCTTAATATGCGCGAAGTCGCGAGTAGCTCCGCTGAAGAGTATAACATTGCCCAGGCTAGAGCTTTGTGGAGCGGTACTCTCAGCACAACTCACAAATAAAGTAGTTAAATCATTAAATATTAACTTATCACGTATATATTACTGGTGCGATTCAACTATTGTGCTAGCATGGTTATCTGCTCCAGCTATTCAGTGGCAAACATTTGTACGAAACAGAGTGGCAGAAATCCAACGGATCACAAATATATCTGATTGGAACCAGGTAAGATCAAACGAAAACCCGGCAGACATAATTTCTCGTGGTTGCACGCCTCAAAAATTATTAGAGTTGTCATTATGGTGGTCAGGGCCAGCATGGCTCTCCGATGATCCACAGCAATGGAGCACTCATAACGATATACCCACAGAAAATATTCCCGAACTAAAACCGACTAAATTAATAACACTTGCAGCTACCACGGAAAATGATATGTTCAGAAAATTTTCATCTTTAGACAACTTAAAGCGAGTAACCGCTTATTGTCTTAGATTTAAAAATAACACTTTAAACAAATCAAATAAATTAACCGGTCCTTTAAGTACAAATGAGTTGACTCAAGCGTTAAACGTTTTAATACGTATTTCACAACTATCCGAATTCAATGAAGACATTTCTAACTTAAGAAAAAACAATTGTGTATCGAAAAACAGTAAGCTAACATCATTAAATCCGTTTATAGACAGGGAAGGTATTATGCGAGTAGGCGGTAGAATTTCCAAATCAAAGGTCCCATTCGATCAAAAATATCCAATTATTTTGTCGAATAAGCACTTATTAACAAATTTAATAATCATGAACGAGCATATTAGAAATTTTCATGCAGGATTACAACTAACTTTAGCAATGTTACGTCTAAAATACTGGCCAATAAGATGTCGTAGATCAGTGCGAAAAATCTTACACGGTTGCATAGTATGTTTCAAGGCAAAACAGCTTAGCACGAAGCCACTTATGGCAGACTTACCTGAACACCGCGTACAACCTGCTAGACCATTTTACAATTGCGGCGTAGATTACGCAGGCCCATTTTTAATAAAGGATGGTACTCGTAACCGTAAAATTGCCAAGTGTGTTTATGCTTGTTTGTTTGTTTTACCACAAAGGCCGTGCATCTGGAATTGGCAGGTGATCTTAGCACGAATTCATTTTTGAATGCGCTAAAGAGATTTGTCTCAAGGCGTGGTATTTGCAAAAATTTATACTCGGACAATGCTTCCAATTTTCGCGGTGCTAATAATGAATTTAAAAGGATAGAAGCGTTGTTATCGCGAGATCTCGGTCCTGAAATAAACAATTTTTTAACTTCAAACAATATTTCCTGGCACTTCATACCTGCTAGATCTCCGCACATGGGAGGTATCTGGGAGGCGGCAGTTAAATCTGCTAAGTTTCATGTCAAGCGAATCATAGGAAATGCACACCTCACTTTTGAGGAGCTAAGTACTGTGTTTGCGCAGATAGAGGCGATATTGAATTCCCGGCCGATCACACCTCTATCAAACGATCCCACCGATCTTATGCCCTTAACACCGAGTCATTTTTTGATTGGCGATGTACTCAATTCCATTCCGCAAGTTGAGCTGAAAAACGTACCTGTAAACCGGCTCTCACACTACCAAAGACTTCAACAAATCATACAGCATTTTTGGAAGCGATGGAGTTCGGAATATTTGACAACGTTGCAGCAACGAGTTAAATGGAAATTTAACAAGATTAATGATATCCAGGTAGGCG
>NW_019417738.1:24518-26651 GCF_000390285.2 Anoplophora glabripennis | reverse complement strand
TTCATTCTTAACGCCGACAAAGTTGATAAAATTCCGATCAGTAAAAAAGGGGTCCGCTTATCTTTTTGTGACCTACACTGATAAGACCGTTTATTTTGAAAGGAAAATAACACTACACTCAGAGAACTACTTTGCTTGAAATTAAGAGAAATATAACCGACCCCTGGAATTAAACTTTCTTCACTGCAGCTATCCCGAGTACTTACTCTAAACCGAGGGTAGGTTTCACGTGGAGTTTCCCCCACGTAACAGATTGGGAAACTGGCGCCCGAGACAAAAAACCGAACAAAAAGATTCAATCCGGAGTACGTTCCTGTGACGTCACTCACCACCGCCGGCTGCCAACCACCGCCGCCGATAAACTAGCAGTCAAGGGTCGTCATAAAGTAGGGGTGCAAATAGGGACGTCAGTGACATCAATAAATCTAGTAAATTAAAATTCGCAATTGTGAATTAAAATTCCGTTTAGAGTTGGTAGTATACCGGGGGCAGCCACAAGTAACGTCTGAATCGAACCGTCACCACCGCAAAATCAAAACCAAGTAAAGTATATAAAGGGCGTTACAAGAATTTGGCAACCGAGTAAAGTACGTTACACCCTATTTAGATTTAGATATTGTTTAAATCAAATTCGCATTTCATGTTCAGCATTCATTATTTGTTAAGTATCTAGTAACTATGTATTTTATGCCTTTATGTATATCATAATATATACTTATTGAAGGCTTAGCCGTTCAAGGGCGGCGGTCTATGTTGCAGATTGTTCTAGGCACGCCTCTGTGACCGCATGCTAGTTTCACAGTTTTCTTAAAAAATGTTGGTTGGCTAAAAAAATGTCAAAGTGACAACACGTTTTGTTATGTAATTCACATTAGCATCAAAAGTAAAATACAGTCCACTGTTAACCACAATTAGTTCATTATTCAAAGCAGTCATATAATTATATTTACTCGCAAAAGAGAAAAATACAGCACAATTGTAACAACTTACAATGGGCAATGTTCAAATTGTTATCAAGGAACAGAGCGACTAAAAACACAACTTTTGTTCTGTAAATTTAATCATTAGATGTTCGATTATTCTTTAGTATATCATAATCATGTGTAGCAATTAGTGCTTTTAGCATCTTTAGTGTCTGGTAGGAGGCCAATCGAAGTAATGCGAAATTCCATTCCTGAGGACGAATGTTGGGGACCGCCTGAAAAGGTTTGCCGAATATGTAGAAGGCGAGAACGAAACGTAATTTTTCTACCTTGCGGTCACTTGGAAGTCTGTTGTATTTGTGGAATGCATATAAAATTTTATACTTTCTGTTAAAAAGAACTTGATGCCATTCTAGTAATTTAACTTTGTATTATAATAAGCTATAAAAATAAAATAATAAATATATATTTCTTGTTTCTATTAGATTACAATTTTCGCTGACTTGGGGATTTTAATGGAAATAAGATACTAATTACAAGTATGTTCTGCGCATGTATTAAACATATTTTATTTTTGTTCATATTTAACGTTGAATCTCAATATCAACGGTCGATCACATGACCTTAATCGAATGATGCAATACCTGATGCGATTGATGTAATACTGTTTGGAGTTCATTGACCTCTTTTCATGTCTTGTTGATATCAGATTACAGTATATGCCAACGTGGTAATTTTAATGGAATTAAGTTATTAAGTTACAAGTATGTTCTGCGCATGATAAGAAGATGTAATGCTGTTTGGCAGTTTATTTCTTTAGTCGCACATGGAATACATTTTGTGTTCGGTAGTTCCGTTGTATTTATCTGGAACAGACATATTGCACAAAATCATTAGAGCACTCGCCGTTATTACCTTTTGAAATAAATGAAATACATTACAGTTATAAAAATTTATCACTTCCCTCTCCAAAATTCTATTCCTCTCACCTCTCGATAAGCACGTTTTAAACGAAATTCCCTGTATGTACTTTCAATATAAAATAATGTCCTAATTTCTTCTTGCATGCTTAAGACTCGTATCTGGATTAAACTATTAGGTATCTAATTACACTTCTTACTGAGATAACATATTAATTTTATTATTATATTTTCTGTTAATTTATAATTTTGAACTTACCGCCAGCTCCGTCTAATCAAATGCTTATACG
>NW_019417738.1:22453-23824 GCF_000390285.2 Anoplophora glabripennis | reverse complement strand
TAAGGAACTTTAATTGTTGACGATAATATATGTATAGTATATTATCATTAAATTACTTGAAAATTAATATTCTCAACGTAACATATACAACATAACAAACATTTCGACTTTTACAAAACCATCAATTTGTAGTAAAACGGCAAATCTTATGTAAATGAATTATTTTCGTTCAAAATAATGTTTATATAAAAAGCGGTACAATAACTTTATCTTTTCCTACAACTTTTTGAAAAATAATCAAAATCCTTCATAACTGCATCATTAATTAAATTAGTGATTTAACTTGTTCTATTTTGTCATTTTACTCAAACGACATAGATGTAGATCTGAAGTTGAAATAAAAACTAAATATCTGGAATTATTATTATTTTTGCTTCAATTTTAGTCTAAAGCATAGTGATCTAAAGGTTTTACTTATATTATGTTTAAGAGAAAAAATCAGCAATGAAAAAATATTCTACATCTCACCCTTTACCTAACAATTTACGTAACAAATATAATAGCCACTTTTTACATTATAACTGATATTCCATACGACGGCATTTTTTCTCCATATTTATAGTGTATTTTTATAAAAAAAATAGATGTAATGGTCTTTACACATACTCCCATAACTAAGGTATATATGAAGGGATCGTATTTACCATTCAGTAACAATCTAACAATTCAATTCCCCCATTTTCTCTCAATCAGACAACTTGTATATAAGTTACAAGAGTTGTGTATTTTAAAAAAACATCCGGTAGATGTACAAATATGCGCATGTCTGTCGCCTGGATTTTGTATACGTTGCTGATGCTTTTACGTCAGTGACACAGCGAAAAACACAAACCGTTAGCGAAATATAAGATATCTTGTGCTAATGCGCATGTTTTTTCGTTCAAGAGACCTGAACGGAGTTTGAATTTTTGATATATTTGATTCATATACCCACTCAATTTCTGGCGAATGAACCCCGGCTGTTGTTGTGCTTTGTGATGACACATGTATAAAGGTAACAATACCATTTGTTATCGCGCTCTCTCTCTCTCGTTCTAATATTAAACTAGTACCTATTGAATCTGAATTTTTAACAGATTTAAGAAGCAGTCTTAATAAACGGTGTACACATACTGAGATTTTCTTTCTCATTCCATTCCTCTCCTCTAGGTAGCTACATTCTTCAGACCACTAGCAGCAGCAGCAGTCTACAGGATGTTCTTAAAGAAGCGACATGACAACTCTTAGATTTTAAAAGGTTTTTATATCTGTTGGTTTGTTCCTTAATACGTTCTCTCCCAGACTTAGGCTGAACTTTTGCTTTTTCAATACAATTTAATATTTAAAAGAATAAGTAGTTAGCGTTGGTCACATGGGCTTTAATACGAACTT
>NW_019417738.1:0-21036 GCF_000390285.2 Anoplophora glabripennis | reverse complement strand
GACTTGTAATTCTTTGCATTTTCACTGAAGTATGCCAACAAAACATTCTCGCTGTATACTTGAACCTTTTTCTCGGCGCACCACTTTTTGAACCGATTGTAGGCTATATCGTATAAAGATCTTGACTTCGTAGGCAGCAAATTGCTTATTGCAATATTTGCAGCCTCCACAATCTCTTCCGACTCACAATTATTCATTGTGCACTAAACAAACTTTAAACTAAACCAAACTAGCACCTTAATTTGACAATTCTTTTTGTTTGTTTATTTTGTAGTTATGACAATAACTCAACGACTACTAAATAAATGCTCAAATCCGAATACAATAATTCTGGTGCTACTTACTTCATAATGACAAAATATGTGTTTTTAAGTTAATGAGACCGTGGAAAAAATACTATATACCATTCGGGAGAGATGCTATTTTGTCCTCGGTGCATTGTAGCCCTCGGGCTTCAAATTGCACCTCTGCCAAAATAACGCATTTCTCTCCCTTATAGTATAATGTACTATAAATTTACCGTCAATTGCAGCCCACCTCTCTCCTTCACTCCGATCTCTATTGCGCATGCGTTTAAATCTAGAAATTTGAATTTACCACCAGTAAGGCACTAATTACAAGTATGTTCTGCGCACGTATTAAACATATTTTATATTTGTTCATATTAACTCATTTCCTAAATAACATGGAATTCTAGTAATTAAATTTTTTATCCTTTTAAGCGCTACCCAACCGTAAGTTTTATACTAATAGCTGAAATATTATTTAGCATCAGTATATCAACCACATTATTCCTGTTGTAAGATGCTACTATGGTGGTCTAGAGGTAACGGGCTCGCTTTGGAATCCAAAGGTTCGGGGTTCGAATCTCAGGCAGAGCAAGACTTTTTTAATTTAAATAAAATTCGAAACCAACTTTAAATTTACCGTCAATTGCAGCCCACCTATCTCCTTCACTGCGATCTCTATTGCGCATGCGTTTAAATCTAGAAAATTTGAATTTACCGCCAATTTGCCGCGATCTGATTGGTCGAGAGACGTGGCCAATTTGAATGCTACGCTCTGATTGGTCGATGGGCGTGGCCTAAAAGTGGCGTGGAGGGGGTAAAATTTGTCAAAAATTTGTAGTCTGAACCTTCATAAGAAAATACATGGGATTTTGTCACCGTAGTAACATAGCCTATCTACTCATGATTATGTGTAGGACGACCCAAACGCTGAGTTTTCAAATTATCATTACTGTAATCGAAAACCAGTCTTAAGAATATTCTGAGTAAGATTGTACTTCTACTTCTTCTCTGGTACTAGTAACGGGAGCCTCAACAGCACCGAAAATAATTAAATTATATTTCCTCTTCCATGACTTCATTAACAGCATCCTCGAATTCGTAAGATAAATTAGGCGGCTGTACTGCCAGAGTGTTTTTGATGTCACGAAGTTGTGAATCAAATTTCTATATAAAACTCGTTTATATAATTTGATAATTTGTGAAATAATTTATACTAGTTGATAATGTTCCTGATATGTAATAAGTGATGAGAATTCTGGAATTCAAATCACCCGCTTTCAATAATTAATTAAAAAAAAAATATTTTTCTGATATACAGTGTGTTTCACTTAAAGTCACACCTCCGTATGGCGTTGACCAATTTCTAAAATTCTTTTTTTTTTTATATGGTAGTACTCAAAAAGGCCTACTTTTTGATATTATATTTTTTGACGTGACCTTTTCTACGGCCTACTAAACTATATTAAAAAAATAAATTTTTTTAAGAAAGAAATGGATAACATTTCCGATTTGATCACACCTCAAATCACTAAATACAAAGTTTCATTATTATTATAGCTTTTACAGCGTGTTCACAAAATAGGTGCAAACTTCCAAAAGTTTCAGTCACTTCAGAATGTCCTGTATTAATAGTGGAAAATATTTTCAAGCTATTTTCTCATAATTTTATTAACCGAAGGTATACCTATCCATGCAGTTTCATTGATTTCACTCATACAGGGTGCTCACAACAAGACGGGCAAATTATATAGTTTTTATTATACCAGAATGAGTTTCCCAACGAAATAAAATTTAAATATTACTGTTTTATATTAGTCCACTGCACTATGCACTGTTCATCTTTTTTTATTTCTAATAACTCACCTCAACTGATGTATTATTTTTTGTCGACATGCTTGTTTAATTCTATTGTGTCTGGAGTTCTTGACGACCACTCAACTAACGGACTATTGAGACCTATCCACTTTCTCGGGAAATTCTTATTCAAGCAATGACGTACTATTACCGCATGATGAATAGGTGCTCTATCTGGTTGAAGGTAGGAGTTCTGTCTTACATGAAGAAAAAGTGTATGTACTGAATCTGATAAATTATTATTTAAAACATTCAAAAAAATCTGCGTTTAGATTAACGTTAAAAAGGAAGGGCCGATTATTCGATCACATAAAACCCCCACAAAACACATAACCTAATTTTTTAAAATAAGATTTATGTAATAAAATTAGACAAGCATGTCGACAAATAACACCACATCAGTTAAGGAGAGTTCTTAGATATAAGAGGAAACGAAATTGAACAGTGCATACCAAATGATGGTGGGCTAATAGACAGGCCCGGTTTGGCTCTTTCAGGGGTCGCACAGTGGGAAATATTGGAAAAAATTCTCGCCACTCGCCAATTTTTATCATCTCGTGATTTTTTTTTAATAATATCGTAATCTGAATTTTCATATTCCGGTGAGGTTTTTTCGAAAAAACCCTTTTTTCTTTTTTAATGCTTAGGGAGCGCCCCTTGAGGATATATCTGATGTTTTTTCTTCAAAAAGCTAACTCCAAATATATCATCAAATGTCATAATAATCAATTTTATTAATAGCACATACTTTTTAAACATTTTTTTCTACAACTGACATCGAGTATTTAAAAATTTTTTCTTCGACATTGAGGTTGGGGTGCTCCCTAAGCATTAAAAAAAAAGGGTTTTTCGAAAAAACCTCACCGAAATATCAAAATTCATATTACCACGAGATTATTAAAAAAAAATCACGACGAGACGATGAAAATTGGCGAGTGGCGAGAATTTTTACCAATATTTCCCACTGTGGGTCGTCGGGAAAAATAGAAATCGGGGCCTATTTGGTTTTGTCTGTTATTAAGGTGCATATCGACTCTCCCTAGGAAAACTGTCGTATATCAAATTTAGTTGTACTGAGATAATTGCATTTGAATAGTTGAGAGAATAATGTTCGTTATTTTTTTATTACAAGAGCTAAATCGTTCTTCTTTAACAGAGTAATTATTGTTTAGGTCTTAATTAATTATTGATGATCTAAATAAAATAGTTTAGGATAAGAAAAAAATGGATTTTGAATGAGTTACTACATCAGTTTTCGTAGTCAAATTTTTTATTAAGAAACAATACTAATAAGGTACAGAAAAATTAAACATTTTCTATTTTTAGATAAAAAAATAATTGTTAATAATCAATAATGACATAAAAGCAAAATTTATTACGATTCAGAGTCAGAGTCATCTTAGTCAATATTACTTTCTTCCTAGTGGTCAGTCTTACTAGCAGGCCGAAGGGAGTTGTAAAATCCTTGATACATCGGTGGTATCCAATTAGCCTTACACAGACCCAAAAGACCGCTTAATTTTTTACCATCAATTGGCAGCAAACCTTGAAACAATGTTGGAAATTGATATTCTTCGCGTTTGCGTGTGTTTTTTGTTTGTAAGTCTAGTATTTTATGGTTTTCTCAAAAATTATACACAAAAAATACTTTATTGGGAGACTTTGGATCGGAGTGGACTTCTCTGATATTGCTGATTTTTACAGCCTCTCCAGTAATATCTTTTTCCAGTTTTGTTTCTTTACCATTGGTTTAAAAGTTACAAAATCTTCTTGAAACGTTTCTTTTACTTTGTACTGTGGGGCAGTAACTTTGGCCATTTTTATTAGACTAATCCACTGATCAGGAGTTTATATAGCAGAGTGACGTTTTTTTGCAACTTTGATCACAGCATACATGCTGTCATTTTCATTCTGCATGTGGTCAATTTCAAGAAAACGGTGCTATTTCCAAATCCAAAGTTATTGATGCATAAGCAAACATCGCAAAAACAAAACGATTACGGTTTGACCACCGCACTTGTCGGAATAAAGAATAACCTTTCGTAAGCCATTTTCTTTAACAATTTTTAAAAAAATCCATAAACAACTTCCAATTTCATCCGGTCCTCTCATCGATATTTGCTCATACATATCAATCAATAGCCTTGATTGCTGCCTTATATATTATATTATAAATTGTAAAGTTATATGTTGCGATTTTACTTTTATAATAAAAATCGCTGACTTCTGACTTGCGCGTTACAAAACCTTCTTCGCAAAGGAGATTTATCATTTTTCGACAATTCTTTATCAATGTCTTTCAGATTTCGAACCGCGATTTTGTTTAAATTATGATTATTATAATTATCTTCCATTTTTTGTGTTCTCTTCTCGGGATCTGTATTCTTATAGGCACTACACACGGAACACTGATCTTTTTTGGCTTAAAGAAAGCTATATAAAATTTCATTCAATTTTCATTTCTACGTTCTTCTTTTTTCTTTTCAATTTACGGTGGCTATATATCAAGAATTTACAAAAAATGTTCTTATACTTTTGGCGCCTCGTTAGTCGTTTGGGGGCTTATCTTCCAAAATAAGTCGGGTTTTGCCGATTTTCCGACCTGACCAGACCGGGCCTGCTAATAGAAAACAGTAATATTTAAATATTATTTCGTTATGAAACTAATGTATGTTAAAAAAATATATAATTTGGCTGTTTTATTGTGAGCTCCCTGTATGAGTGAGATCAATAAAACTGCATAGATATACCTTCGGTTAATAAAATTATGGTAAAATACCTTGAAAATATTTTCCACTGTTAATACAGGACCCACTGCAATGAGTGAAATTTTTCGAAGTTTGCACCTATTTTGTAAACACCCTGTAAAAGCTATAATAATGAAACTTTGTATTCATAGTTTCGAGACGTGATCAAATTGAAAATGCTATCCATTTCTTTCTTAAAAAGAATGCCTAATATGTTATTTAATTTTTGAGAATCTTTTCTTAATGATACTAGGCCGTAGAAAAAATCACATATCAAAAAATATAATATCGAAAAGTAGGTATTTTCGAGTACTATCACATAAAAAAAAAGAAATTTGAAAATCGACCAACGCCATCCTAAATACGGTGGTGTGCCGGCTTTATGTGAAACACACTGCATAATGTGTTTAAATCAACTAAGGTGTACTCTAGTGTACATTGAAATTTGAACTATAGCATTTGTTGCGATAAGCTGATGTTTATTTTTGTGTTAGTTAAATAATCTAAACTTATTAATTCCTCAAAATAATTGTGAAAATCATTGCTTGATATTGTTGCTTTATACCAGGTGTCTCAATTGTATTGTTTCAATGTAATATCGCCATTACTTAAAAAACCATAAATTTGAAATTTGGGGCATCTGATATACACCTAAACTTTTTTAAATTGAGCCTAATATTAAAATCTTTTCACTTCTGGTGTAACCGGAAACGAAGGTAACTTTTTCATTTAAACGACACCCTGCTTTCTTAAAATTTGAATTCTTTAAAAAATTCTCTTTCCTGAAGTATTACATTTTGTATTTAGATTTCAAAACAGAATTGAAATTGCATTTTAAATGTTTCTAAAATAGGGATTATAGAAAATTATGAAAAGCATGTGCATTATTTTGGATTTAAATTTCAAAGTAGTAACGATACACCTTCCAAAATTTGTATTTTCAAGATCTATAGTAGGATCATATTCGATGCAAAGTAATAAATCATTGCCTGTCAAGGGATCCAATGCAGTCCGCTTTTAAGGGTTTTAGAAATTGAATAATTTCTTTATACATTATGAAGGGACGAGGGGATCAGTTCACGTCTGGCATCCTTGTTCCTACAAAAATTCCTTTATTCTCATAAACTATTTATTTTAAATGTAATTTATTATAAATCCAATTTGTTTTTTAATTTCCACATATGTACTACATTTTACCTCTGTACGCGCCACTGTTGTTTACTTGTTTTTTGGAGACGCTCTCTGTTTTACGTCCAAGCTCGCCAGGTTTGACGTATAACCGACCACTTCGTACACTCGATGCACCTGGGCGACTACAGCTACTACCAGAACACAGTGCGTATGCAGCGGTATTTCAGATTTAACATTGAATTTCATTTTAAATTTGAAATGTTTTATCTTACGCCTCCTAAAAATGATGACACGATTTTCCTTTGATAAAAGACCGACAACTTTTTGCTCTACTTTTCATCGAATACGATCCTACTATATGTAAAAAATTATTTACAAATATTTTATTGAAGGTGAAATAATTGAAAAATAAAGTTACATAAATTACAAAAAGATATTAATTTTATTTTACAAGAATGGTATTTACGACTCTTTTGACACCAAAGACTAACCGTGAGCAATAAAAAAGATGCCAAAGAAAATATTCAAAATGTCCATTTGATTCAATGCAACAGTCGGCTCGATGCAAAAGTTCATGAGAGGTATCACTTTTTAATAATTTCGCATTAAGAGTTCCACTTTCGATTTCTGTTTATTAAATCTTCCAAATCTGCAAGGGGTGTCTGGTTTACCCTATCCTTCAAATATTGTCATAAAATAATCTAAAGGCGTTTGATCGGGTACTCTTGCAGGTCATCTTATTGGTCCATATGTGTCGATCCACTTGTTAAAGAAAATTTGATTTAAATAATCATTTACTATTCTAGAATTGTGAGGAAGTGTCCCATCATATTGAAAATACACATATTCAGTTAAACATTTTGAAGAAAACCTGGAAATGTGCTCTGAAGGAATTCTAAATATGCCTCACCAATAATGGTCCTTCATAACTTTGGTCCGATAATAATTTACTCATCGATCATACCGCACCATGCGTTAGTTCCCCAAATTCTTTGAAAATTAGTCTCTCTCATCCAATGAGGATTATCTACAGACCAATAATGGCAATTGTGTCGATTGACAGGTCCATTATTATGAAAATGGTTTTCAACTGACCATAATATTGTGACGACCCTTCGACTAATTGGGAAAATTTGTAAAAATTGCTTAATTATTTTCGATGACACTAGCTTCCCTGCTCGGGCGGCAAATTTTGTGATGACCCGTTATGACTAAATGGGAAAAATTTGTAAAAATTGTTTTAATTATTTTAGGGCGTCACTGACGCTTCTGCTCGGATGCCAAGTTTGTGACGAACTTCCGTTAAGACTAAACTGATAACGGAAAATTGTTTAAAAATTTGTTTACTATTTTGGACGTCACTGACGTCCTTATTCGGGCGCCGATTTTTGTGACGCTCCTTCCACTAACGGAATTTTAACGGCGGCGGTGGTCGGCGGCCAGTGGTCATGAGTAATGTCTTAGAGATTAATTCCGGATTATATTTTTCCTATTTGGTTAGTCTTGGGCGCCATTTCCCTATATTTTACGTGGGTGAAACTCCACGTAAACCTTACCCTCGGTCTAGTCTAGAGTAAAGTACTCGGGCAGCTGCAGTGAAGAAGGTTAAATTCCAGGAGTCTGTTATATTTCTTTGTTGTTATAATTTATAATGTTTTGTTAAAAATGATAGAATGTTTTGTTTTTAACGTTCAATGTCACAATGATATCAAAAAAATATGGTGACTTTAAATTAACACCTTTCTAAGTTATACAAATGCAATCTGTTTTACTAAATTATTTTCCATTGTAACAACCCACAATGTAGATGGATTTAAAAACGACTGACAACGTTGATAGTACACTAATATAACAAGGTCTGTCTAATTTTTCAGAAATAAAAATATATGTAATAAAAATTACTTTTTAATCAAGCACGATCTTTTCCAAAATATGAAATTTTCACTTACAAATTTTTGTCAATGTCCTCTGTAGTCACTCTCCACATTACATTTATCAGTTATTTATATATTTCCTAATGTGCGTAGTTTATAATTGGGCTACGGGGGTTATAGACCCGGGACCCGGGCTTTATGAATTAGGGGGGCACCGGCAATAACTGGCAAAAGAAACGAAAAAGTGTTTTGAAGTTTCATATCGGTAAGTCGCAGATTGGGTGAGCTTTTTTTAGAAAAAGGGCCTTCATAGCGGTTGCAGCCCCAGTCCCCATTATAGGTTAATACGGCCTGGCATAAAAAACATGTTTAGTATTTTGTCACTGAATACGATCCTAAAATGAAAGTTAATACGAACTGTACAAGCAAGTTTGTTAATAATTTGAATCATACACCATCGACTAATTGCCAGTTAAATAATGATGTGTTGCAAAATTAACAAAATACGGGTCAAGTCTTTTGCCACATCATTTTATTTTTTGGCAAAAACTGAAAAGGCTAACACCACATTATTATATTACTCAGAAGTAGGAGCATCTTGTATATGTTGGTTCATTTAAAACATTAATATTCGCATATAAGCTGAACACACTATACATTTTGGACGTGTCTGTTCTGAACTTTTTTAACTACTCATATTTAAAACTTAAAAAATTTTTATCTGGTTAAGTTTTAGTAAATATCTTACACTTTTATTTGTTAACTGAAAAGTAATCTATTTAATTTGCTAAGTTTTTAAACAAATATTATGTTTATGTTGTAACTGAAATAGGTTTGTAATTAACAACCCAGATAGATTTCTTAATTTTTTAACCACAAATATTAAAAAAAAATCCGAAAATAAAGGTGCAGCATGTAGATTCGTTGAAAAGCTCTTTAAGCGATTTCTTAAAAATAAAAAGGACTATTTTAAATTAAAAAAGAAAACATTCATCATATTAAAGCTCTAACGTTGGTTACCGTATACATATACATAGTGTTCCATATACAGGGTGGCCAAACGAAACAGAGCCATTTTCAGGAACTGTGTCAAGATTGTAGAAAAACGCTCAGATCCGTCGATTTTAGATTAAAGGGGGACATTCTTCGCTGGTATTTTTGGCTCCGCCGCTTTCACCCCCCAAGCAAGGGTAAGCATCACCCCAAAATATTTAAATGGCATTGGAGGTTGAATAATATTTCTTTTGATAGCTCTTACAATTCTCTTTAAAACAGACTTTAAGTTTTATAATCCCACCCAATACTTATTAAGAGTTTTGATTTTAAAGTTGAAACTTATGTACAAACAATTAGTAACGGTAAAAATGTCATTCGAGTTAAGTACGCCAATGGTATAAATTTAGTATTTTTTGCGTTACATTGGTTTTTGGCGATTTGTTATCACTTTCGTAAAAAAACACAATTTAAAAAAACAGAAATGAATGCTATACACACACAATATTCGTTGTTTTTATTTTTCAACGGATACGCTTAAATATAATTCGACATGCCCGAGCGTGTGCTCTAAAGGGAACAGGCAATTTAGAAACTCACCAATTTTTTTAAAGACAGAGGCGTATATTTAAGTACTTATATTTAAGAAAAAAGGGATCCGGCTTCCCCATATCTCCACATCTAGATTACACTCTTATGAAGGCTTCAGGTTATGAGGGGTGTGTAGTGTATTCGTACCAAATTTGTGATTATTCCCAAGTCGTTAACCTTACTTTTGTTACACTCTGTATAATTTATAAAAAAAATCATTAAAATTTTTCAGCCAGCTATATGCCTGTTTTGGTAAATTTATAGTGATAGTGAATTATTAATTTTATAAATATATTTTTAAATCCGCAAATACATATAATATTTTAAATCAAATTACAACATTGCTAATAAATGTTTTTCCAGAAATTATGTTCTGTCAACATTATTTTCATATATATTTTTTTAAATATGAATGCATCATATGTAGAGATAATTAATAAAATTGAAAATATGCACCTTTAGCGTATTGACGTTATCAGTAGCAGTCGGGATTAAAACTTGTGAAATATATTTTTTTTCAGTGTTAAGTTAAGTTATATAAACCATTTCACTCTTAAATAGCTACAACTTTTAAAATTTATACATGTAAATTACTTTTATATAATAAATCAGCAAAACATATTGTTGCAGATTTCTTCACAAATATAAATTTATATTTGCCATTTCTTATCTTTTACATTTTGAGAATAATTCAAATTTGACAAGTATGTTTTCTATAGATGGAAATAAACTTATCATCAGGAGAAAGCTGTGCTTTTGTTTGCCCCAAGAAGGATCATACTGAAATTATTGAGCATGTGAAAAATGAAGACATTTCATCTGACGTCAAATCCAGTGCAACAACATTGTATCACGCTATTGAACCATCCATAACTGAGCTTAAAGATATCAATCAGACTGATGAAATAACTAATGATTCATTCTTTCAAAATTATTTTTCTAATCATAGCAACAGTTTGCCTTCTAGATTATCAGTAAATATGCGTCGCTTGTCTCAATGTAGAGAAGAAGATGAAGATGAAGAGAAAAATGATACAGTGCCTTCTAGTAATATGTCAACAATTTCTGGGAGCGATAAATCTCTTTCTGAATCATCTAGTGGTTCAAAAACATCTGTGATAGATACTATTAGCGGACCAACTCATAAATTTGTAATAACTAAATCTAAACCAGAAAACAAAATCGTTAACAATTGTGAGAATTCAAGTAAGAAGCAGTTATCAGAAAGTGCCAAATTATTTGTTTCTCAAAACAAATATCGACAAGCAAATACAGTACATGGTATTTCATCATATGATCCTAAAAGGCTTTCCGTAAATTCAATTTTTAAATCGCCAATGCAAAGTCCACATTATGATTTAAAATATTTTGATTCTTCTTTGGTAGAAATCAAAAGTCACAATTCTAGTAATTCCACTGTTAATCATAGCAGTACAGAAGATATATGGGTCAAGAGATCAGATTTTGATATTAAGCAGGTAAGTTTCAATTTTTAATAAATTTACTTATATCCATATGATTTTCAACACATATATGCAGTAAAAAAGAATATCAATGATTAGCGTTGTAAAGAAAATAATGTTTTGAGAATATTTATAAATGTCGAGAAAATCAGTATGTAATCCTCTTATTGCACTTTATTTTGTAGAAGTTTTTAAGTGAGATTTAATTCCTATTGCATATGCAACGACAGTCTGTCACATAATTGGGATAGAGGAAAATGTTTTTTCTGACTGTTCCATTCGTGCGAATAGAACCATATGGACAAATCGCGTAAACCAAGTTTCGACGTTTTTTTTTGCTCACATTTTACGAGCTATTCAGTCGAATTAACGCGACAACAACGGTATCGCGAAAATGGCTAATAAGAATGGTGGCAGTACTAGCAGTCAAAATAAAAAGGAAAAAAATCATACAAAATCGTGCTAGAATTGACTTTTCTGAATTAAAAGATTTTCTCATATCAATTTATGAAGTATATTAATTTTTTTAATTAAATTTAATTATTAATGCTGGACGATCATCTAAATTGGAAAGCACGTATTGATACTTTGTGCTCAAAATTATCTTCTCAAATATTCATATTACGACAACTTATAAATTGCTTGCCTCATGATATTCTAAGATCTGTTCAGTGCATATTCTATGGGGCAGTGATAACATGTTTGGGTAGTGATAAACTCAAAATGGGTAGTGATAAATTTTTAAATTACTCTATTTAATTGAAGAATTTATTACTTACTATTTTGTTATATTAAATATAATTCATAAATATGACTACTTGAGTATAGCAAAGGTTTTCAAAATGCTTATTTTCAAAGTATTTTTAAATATTTTTAAAAAAATTTTTAAACATGAAAACTTATTTAAAATTTTTGAAGATTATGTACTGTGAAAGACTAATAATTCATATTTAGATTAATAATGTTTTGTAAGGGGGTACTAATTGCTATGAAATTGGGTAGTGATAAATTTTTCTTAGAATATGCCCTGGATCTGTTTATTTCTCTCTAATAAAAAGCCACGGGATTTTATTTTGGGGGAATTCAACGTCGTTTAAGGGTACGAACATAGTGGCGCGACGAGGCTTCAGTGTCAGATAGAGTCTAGAGGCAAAACTTGCCGCTATGTGATTTAAATACATTGAATAGCATTGAGCAGTCCATAATGGCGCGACGGGTCACGCGTGTCGCAGCGAGGCCTCAAGGAGACAAATCTGCCTTCCTATTATTTCACGCGTCTTTACGCGACTTTTAATAAATTTCATTGAATTGGCACAATTAATATCTTTTATTTAACGAAAGAATACCTACTACTTGGAACCAATGCCATCCTAATCATTGTAATGGGTGTATTCTAGATAAGTTATGAGATTAGGTAACTTTTGAATTTCGATGAATAGGTATAAAATTTCATTTGTATTTAAAAGAAATATTTACTCTTCGTACTTTTTTATTTGTGAGCGGATGTCAATATGCAGAGTTTACTAAAATAGGGCGATGCAAGTTTTAATTGAACATACTTCGAGGAGTGACGTGTCTTTACAAAATAAAAGATAATAATTTGTTGCGTACGTACCTTGTGTGTAAAGAAATATCAATTTTATTCGTTCCAAACCTCGTTCCAAACCGAGAAAGAAATCCAAATAAAATTTGATGTATTACAAAATTACTAATCAGTGGAGGAGAGACATGGGATATCGTCTACATAAAACGATAAAAAAAATAATGCGTCCTGCACAAAACTTAAATTGATCACGCTTTTGCATGTAGCTTGTAATTTTCAAAAAATAAATTTTCTTCTTCAATTTTGTGTCAAATGTTTATTTTCTTACATTTATTTGTGATTTTGCAAGGAATCAAACAAAATGTTAACAAATAATCAGCATAATATACTTCCAAATCGAATCTGTTCATATATTGTATGTATACATTGCGTTCCAATTTGAAACTCATATTTTAGATTACATTTACCGAATCATTTTTTTTAATATGTAGTACTTGAAGGGAATCTACCTTGAAAAACTGAAAAATAACAAAATCGAATCTGGCATTTATTTGTAAGAAAACGTTTAATAGTTTAATCTATTTCTACGCATCCCAAATCTAAAATTAAGAAATATAAGAGCGTTTGTCACAATTTCTAATAAATTATAATTTTATTAATGCCCCCTATGCCTACTTAATTATTACTACTGCACCTTAAACTATTTTTTTATATGTTCGATGTGATTAAGGATAAATAAGGAATCAAAATTGTAGAACGGAACGACGACGGCTTTTCTGCATTAACGATTGTTATTCTTCAGACTCTTTCCATTATGTAAAAGCAAACACATTTCAACTATGTTGCAATAAAGATGTATAGCTACCTATACATGACATTAGAAAATTATAATTTATTAGAAATGGTGGTTTCCATGACAAACGCCCTGTATGTGCTATCGAAGCGATATTTTCTACTTGGCATTTAAGATGCATAGAAATCGATGATTTTCTTAAAAAAATGTCTAATCGTTCCTCGGATTCAACGCGTATTTTATTAAAATTGGTCCAATTTTTGTTTAAATGAGCACTAATTTATATAATTATATGTCGTTAAGTCCATCCTCATATACTCAAAAAAGCGGTCTGAATATTTTTTTAATTCATCAAAAAGCCGATTGTATTCTCTCTTAATACGTTTCTCTTTTTATTAAGATCGTATACATTACACCGTCTACTTAGTAATAACACTTTTGCCTCACAAATATCGTCCTCACTGTCTGAATACATTTTTGTAAATAAGGGTTATTTCCAAACGTAAACAATCTGATGCGTTGATCCCGAATCCCAGAAGTCGCCCCGCAAGTTGACGCGCCACTATGAATACCTTGTCGCGCGTCTTTTGCCTCGTAGTAAGACTCTATCTGACAATGGAACCTCGTCGCGCCACTATGTTCGTACCCTAAGCCTCGTTGCACACTTGCCGGACCGGCTAGCTGGATCCGGCTATCCGGATCCGGCTGGCTCATTCACACGTAATTTAATTTTCAAACCGGTTTGGCCGATCTTAGTCTTAGTTGCATTTTTATCACGACAAGAGATGGATCGTAGACGCATTGTAATTATGTGGCTTGGCTATTGCCGATGTCGCAATAAAAAAAACAAAAAATATGAAAAATATCCAAAAAATATGAAAAGGCTAAAGTTTTGTCTCACTGGACAGATCTGGATTCAAGCAGTGATATAAAGAATGCTATATCTGCTTCTAGCGAACAAACATTCGACATAGTTGCGTACAAATATTTAAAAAATAATTTACACGTCCTGTTCTTTTAAATGAAACCGGACGACTGAACCCGGCAAGCACCCGGCAAGTGTGAAAGCGTCAATACAAAACTATGCACTACTACCACTTCGGTCGCCGGATAGCCGGTACACGTCAGCCGGGCTGGCAGTGGTGGCGACCGGATACAACCCGGTGGCCCGGTAGCTCCTTCCGTCAGTTCCGTCACGTGTGAAAGTTGCCATAAAACTCTGTACACCTTGCTGCCGGGTAACCGGATCCGGTTAGCCGGTTCCGGCATGTGTGCAGCGGGTGTAAGAGAGTCTTCTGCTTACAAAAATCGGCTATACGCATTATCAGTAATTCTTCAACAAGTACTCATTGTCAGCCATTATTTAAAAAACTAAAAATATTCTTCCATTACCCTGTTTATATATACTAGAGTTATTACTCAACATTCACCGTAACATAAAGGAACTTAGACACAATTATGATAATCATAATTATAATACAAGGCATGCTGATGATATGATTGTCCTAAAGTCCAGAATTGACATTGCTAAAAAAAACAGTTTGCACCTAAAACTTTATAATATTTTAGTACCTAAGTAAATTCGCTCAACACAAATTTAACGTAATGAATTTTAAACTTTTTAAAACATTTACCAAGCGTTACTTAACTGAAAATTGTTTTTATAGCGTTCAAGAGTATATCAATAAATTGACATTTAAATAAATTTTACATATTCACTTACTGTCTTCTTTTTATATTTTTTATATTTTATTTATATTTATGACACATTACCTTTTGTATATAAAATTGTCAATAAACAATACAATGTTAGAACTAGGAGACTGGTATAATTATGTATGGATGAGGCAATCTATTTGCAATAGTTGCTACTAGTAATACCTTTAATCAGTGACGGCTCGTGACAATGAGAATGGGTGAAGCATATTCATTGATTGACTAAAAAGAAAAAAAAGCGCCGCATGCGAAAATTTTCAAATTATCAAATTTGTAGTTGCATTTTTTTTATTTATTTATTTAAAGTACAGCTGCCCAGACAGATACAAATCCAATTAAAGGGCAGGAGAAACAATAAACGATTACATAAAAAAGCATAATACATGAAAAATAGATTCGAAAATACAAGCTTAATTACATAATTACAAAGTGAACACAAAATAGTTTAATAAAATATTATAAATAATTTAAAATTGTTACATATAAAATTATGGTCAGGTTATAAATCTAAATTTAAAATACAACGTCTTATCTTACTGACGGTACAGTTTAAAATATCAAATTTGGTACTATAATCATTTACATAATATGTACACATTTGATAAAATAATACATTTGAGTACTCAAAATGTCAGTTCAATCTATATACGAGGATAACAGTTTATACAGAAAAAGTATGGAAAAATAGACCCGACGTAAGACCAACTCTTTAAAGTTAAATCTATTTAGCAGTTCTAACTGCGGAATACCCTGAGGTGGGTAAGCATGATCAATTCGAAAACTGAGATGTTTGACAAATTTTCTCTGAACCTTCTCCAAGTTAGAAATGTGAACCTCATATTGAGGATTCCAGATAACGGAAACGTATTCTAACTCCGGCCTGACAAATGCATTAAAGAGTAATTTAAGGGTAGAAACATCCCTAAAATATCGCGAATTCCTCATAATAAAACCCAAATTCTTGTAGGCGTTAGATATAATATAATCAATATGGGGAACAAAAGTCAATTTCACATCAAAGATAACACCTAGACCTTTAAATTGTGTGCATCTATTTAAAATAACACTATTTATATTATAGTTAAACTGAATAGCAACTTTTTTTCTGGTAAAACTCATAACGTTGCACTTGGAGATATTCAATGACAACTTATTATTTTGGCACTATATATTTATTTTCGACAATTCTTGTTGTAAACGATAACAATCTTGTAATGATTGAATAGATGCAAATAGCTTCATGTCGTCAGCGTATAAGAGGGTATGTGTCTGAATGTCTATATCATTTATAAATATAATAAATAAGAGAGGTGCAAGTACCGATCTCTGCGGAACTCCAGATGTCGCCAACACGTCAATTGATTTATAGCTCTGATATTGAACATTGGGAATTCTATTGCTTAAATAAGAATTAAAAAAAACTAAGAAAATTTGTTGTTAATCCCAAGTTTGATAATTCATGTAACAATAGCCCATGATCAAGTTTGTCAAAGGCTTTCGATAAATCTGTATATATAACATACGTTTGCCCATTCTTATCCAAAGAATTAGCTATGAAGTTAGTGATAGTAACAAGATTTGTTGTTGTTGATCTTCCAGAAATAAAACCATATTGTGAATAAGATATATGCGCTTTTGAATGGAAACAAAGGATATCATAAATAACCATTTTGAACAGTTTTCCAAAGTTACATAGAATAACTATCGGTCTATAATTTTCAATGTTCATTCTGTCTCCTGTTTTGAAAATGGGACATATTTTTGACTTTTTCCAAATATCAGGAAAAGTGACAGATTTAAAAGATAAATTAAAAATAATGCCAAGTGGTAATGCAAGTATAGGTGCACAGTCATTTAGTAAAAAGGCTGGAATTCCGTCAGGACCCGTTATTAATTTATTTTTGAAACTTTTAAGTACCTTATAGACATCTTGCTCTGAAATCTCTGGTATATTAAGTGATGACATATTTTTGTGTATAAAATCTGGCTTAGATTCATCAAACACAGATGAACGAATAAACGCAGACTGAAAAAAGTGAGCAAATGCATCTACTATACCATCTGTATAATTAATAACCCTATTATGATAATTCATTGAGTTAGGTTCACTTGAGGTGTTTTTTAAGTAATGTAAAAAAGACCAAAAATTACCAGGATTAGATTTAATATGCGATTCCGCATTTAAAACATATTCTTTGAGTGCAATATCAATATCCCTTTTAATCTGCGAACGTAAAGCTCTGAATTCATCAAGACAAGTTATATTTCCTGTGGTCTTAAACTGACGCCACAGTCGCGATTTTAGTTTAATGTTATTTATTATGGTTCTGTTAAACCGCGGAGGATACGTTGATTTTCTTCTGATTGTTTGGGGAACACTGAAGGAAAATTGTATGTAATTTTTCGTAAAACTCAGAACATACCTCATTTACATCTGTGTAATCAGATAAATAAGACCAATCAATACTAGATAGATCATGATAGAGTGCATTAAAGTTACTCTTTGTTTAAAATTATAAACAAAAGATAGATCTAATGGAGGATGGTGTGCATCCTCAGTAATTAGATAATTTTCAGATTTATTGACAGTTATATTATATGCAATCTACTCAGTACCAAGTCTAAAAGCCTGTTGTTCATATTCAAGACATTATATTAGGTGATGCCAAAAAAATCACAAAAATTAACTAAGGGAATTAAGACAACCATTGTTAAATTCTCCAGATGTCAGATAATTTTTGTCAGAAGGGATATTGAAATCACCTAAAATTATTAAATTATCATCATTTAAAAAACAAGACACAGCAGAAATTGCATAAAAAAATAGCTCGTATATTTGAGCGTTTACATTAGGGGGAATGTATAATGTAACAACAATTACCGAAAGGGACACCAAATTTATTTTAATCCCTATGATATCTATGTTGGGAAATGCATCAGATATTGAACTCAAGTCAATAAGCTTTGAAGAAAATGATTTTCGTAGTGCTCCTCTGCTTACATTTGTCAGGTCAAACTTACGATCACTTCTGAAGACAGAGAAGTCATTGGAAAATAATTCAGAGTCTCACACCCCTGAGTCAAGCCATGTTTCACTTAACGCAATTAAATGAAAAGGACATGCAGATGTATTATTAAAAAATTCATGTGTTTTCGATTTTAAACCACGAACATTCTGGTAGTACATATGAAATAATTGGAAAGTTCAAGCTTACCGTGCAGTAATTGCTAATTGTTACTAAATAATGAATTTTTATAATGAATCAATTTTCTCTTATAGACAGTGCAAATCTCACTATCCCACACAAAATGGTTACAATCAGATATCTTTGCTTTGACACAGTTAATACATTTAGGAACCGCATCTACATGACAGTCTTTAATATTATGTGCGTTAGAACACTTAGGGCAAACCAGTATCTTACTAGCGCACGACTTTTCGTAGTGATTCAGTCCACTACATTTATAACAGATTTTTAACTGTATCGCATCATATACCTTGCAAACATCATAGTTAACGAATAAGTAATCTTGCTTCAAAATCTTGCAATAAGATTCACCATCGAGATCTAAAATCGCTTGGTATAGTTTGTTATTTTTCTTAGTTGACCATATCTTAAAAATACTACACTCACTACTTTTTCAAAATATTTCATTTTGATGTTTAATAAATTTCACCAAATTTTCATTGGAATATTTCTCGATGATGCCCACAATTTTTACTTTAAAATTACCTCTACTTGGCTCCTTGATATCATACTTGGCTGATAGTTTTTGTTTTGCCATTTGATTAAATTTATTGGCATCACTGGAGTCACTACAACCAATTAAAATTCCTCCTTGACTTAAATTTTTTACTTTAGCAACGTGGATATTCAAGTCAACAGGATTGACGGTATTCATTAAATCATTTTTGGTTTGGGCATTGGGTTGTTTAAAATTTTTGGGCTTGATGATCACCATGGATTTGTTGTTAACCACCTGAGAAAATAAAGGCACTGTTTCTTTTACATTAGAAAACTCGGGCAGTTTAGATAATTTATCCTTTGCTATTGTTAGAATTTCATCTCTAGCACATTCAAATAATTTGCTAATATTATATAATTATAATATTATCATTGTCTCTTGCAGTTTGATCTCCACCTGGGTTTTAATGACATTTTCAAAGTCCAATTTTATTTTGTTGTAGCTCTCACAGTATCAGTAGAGTCCAGCAGTTTTCATGTATTTTAAAATTTCGGAAGGAATACCCACAACATGCTACATGACAAGACGTCCCGCAAAAACCGGCACAAGAAATAGCTGTTGATTTGCGACGATATAGGGTTGACTCACATTTGCCACAAATATTAGACATTGTTTGTAATTATTACCCATATATGCTTAACGTAGCAGTAAAAGTTCTCCAAAACAAAAATACGGTGCCAATACTAACTGCTACCACACAGTTCAATAATTCAAATTAATAAACTCACAATTTTCTACAGAAAAGGCGTCAAAAGCAAGAGCGAATATAAAATACGTCAATCTACTTTCGACTCAAAATTTACTTTGCATTTGCAATATTCCCGAAAAACTGACGTTCGTGAGAAGGATTTTCATTTAGATTTTATAAAAAATAGAAATATTAGTTCGGCTTTTCGACTTCTGCGAACATTAACGCACACCGTACATGTATGTTCCAAAGATAGGCGAGGCAATGAAGCACTAAAAAGGCCAAAAGTTCGGAATTTTTTCCATAAAGACGGATCGAAGTACCCGATTTGGGCCAGTTCTGACTTATTTACAAAGTTTTGAAATCTTCCAAAAGGCGTCTCAAAAAATGCATTTTTGGCTGCAGCAATGCAATTTCCGGTTTGTCAGAAACACAAAGTAGCCACATTTTTTACAAAAAATTTTTGGAACAGAATGCAAAAAACCGCATTCCGATCCGTCTTTATGGAAAAAATTTCGAACTTTTATGCTTCATTGCTTCGCCTAAGAAGCTTTGTGGTTACGACAGCCTCGCGTGACTTTGCTAGAATTGTTAAATGCCTCCTTATTCCATACGCCCGACTTTACACCCATACTTTAACACGGCATACAGAAAAGTTTTTTTAAATAAACACTTCAACACAACCACTTATACTCCGAATATCATTCATTCAGAAACTTTTGAACGTACACATTGTCTTTTTACTTCCCCATTTTTCTATATCGAGAGAATAAGGCACAGGTCTCTCGCAATTTAAAAAATCCTTTTTTGTCCTCATCTTCCATCTGGAAAATGGCGTTTCTAATATAATACGTACTAGATCATACATAGGAAACATTTCTACAATTATTATACAAAACAAATATTAACTAAGAACAGTTCTAATCGTGCACTGGGCGACGCGTATCGTATAAACTGTTTAAAAGCAGGCGATGACCGATGACAATGCTGCTTCAATATCCGCGTCACTCGTTCCCCCACGCCGTAATTTTCTTCCATGTTCTTCGAAGAGAAGCGGAATTCAGACTGTTTCTATCTGCGTCACTTGCGTATACTAAACGTTGTATGGTACGAGGTTGATGTTCGCGTTTAACGAAAGCAATGTTTATTTAGAAGGCGTTCACCGCGCAAGTATTCTGTTTATTTCTGCGTATTAAACAAACAAACACAATATATTTTCAATATAGACTTATACCTAAATTATAAAACTTATGTATAAAATTAAAAATAATTTCCATCCGACCTTGATTTCTTGGTCAAATGGAAGATTAATGTTATGACGTAATGTTTTAAGATGACCTTGAGCAGAATCCGAACTCATCCGGTGTAAAA
Organism: Anoplophora glabripennis; assembly: GCF_000390285.2. Classification (NCBI taxonomy): domain Eukaryota; kingdom Metazoa; phylum Arthropoda; class Insecta; order Coleoptera; family Cerambycidae; genus Anoplophora; species Anoplophora glabripennis. The sequence goes on along the minus strand of NW_019417738.1, from coordinate 235 downwards.
ATTTTCAAGGCCGTCTGAAAGACACCCGATTCTGAGACCACCTCTCGCCACTCAATCTTAGTAGAATAGCTGTGCCAATTCTGCTCCACAATTCAAGATGGCGACTGGAGCAGGATCGGCGTAGCTTTTAGCCGGCTACGTCACATCGGCTGACGTCTGCGCGGTAGAGGTTAATAACCATTCGTGCCAACTAGAAGTATTATTTATGTACAGATATATTATTAGTAGGGTTGTT